>NW_025963824.1:16191596-16351596 GCF_023055435.1 Haliotis rufescens | reverse complement strand
CGTTCATCTCGTTATAATAGTCATCATTAAATGCCAAAAGTAACAGCTCACAAATATGGTGGGTGGCGCTTAACTTTTGTGCATGTGTATACGTGTATCTAAATACATTTTGCCAGAGCTACGGTCAAACATTTCCCAATCGGACAGTCTGTACCTATCACTTGAGACCTACAGCGGGTACCCGGGTTGGGTCGGGTAATAGGGAGGTGGGTACCTAGGTGGTAAATCTGGACTCGTCCTAGCCCTACAGGAAACATGTACGTCGCTAGTACACTGTTATCAACACGAGGTCGCTTGGACTGCGTCGTTACAGTAGGTGGTATTATCATATAGGACATGGGAAATCTTTATTTTCAGCGTCTATTCTGTAATGTTGCATGGTCGAACAGATATATGATAGCAAATAACTGTATATTTTTATAAATTTAAATTATTGAACAAGTAACGGTAAATAATACTCACAGCGTGGTCCCATTGTAGCCGTGTCCTATCTTATCACCTGCCTACGAGGTTACCGTTATCGAGGTGTGTCTTATCGCTGTCAGTATATCCATTCTTCTTGTGTCTCCCGTGTGTTGATAAAAGGTGATGTCTATGCAGCATGGCTACACTAAGGCTGTTTTATAATGACCTATATCGCATGCTGATATCAATAAGTTTGAATAAGGATTTAATGGTCGTTGTTTTGATCATACCTTGTATTTACGTTGACTGATTGGACAGGACACATGTTTCAGAATACGTGAGGTGAAATGGGGTAAAGCGTCGAACATTACTGCATTTATATAGCGACGCGCATATAGAGTGGTTGATATATAGAGTGGTTGATATATAGAGTGGTTGATATAGAGAGCGGTGGATACATAGAGTGGTGGGTGTATATAGTAACTGATGTATAGAGAGGTGGATGTATAGAGTGGTGGATATATAGACTGGTGGATATATAGAGTGGTTGATATATAAAGTAGTGGATATATAGAGTGGGGGGTATATAGAGTGGTATATATATATATATATAGAGAGAGAGAGAGAGAGATGTATGGGTGTATGAAGTGGTGGGTATATAGAGTGGTTGATATATAGAGTGGTTGATATATAGAGTGGTTGATATAGAGAGCGGTGGATACATAGAGTGGTGGATGTATATAGTAACTGATGTATAGAGAGGTGGATGTATAGAGTGGTGGATATATAGAGTGATGGATATATAGAGTGATGGGTATATAGAGTGATGGATATATAGAGTGATGGGTATATAGAGTGGTGGATATATAGAGTGATGGATATATAGAGTGATGGGTATATAGAGTGATGGGTATATAGAGTGATGGGTATACAGAGTGGTTGATATAGAGAGCGGTGGATACATAGAGTGGTGGATGTATATAGTAACTGATGTATAGAGAGGTGGATGTATAGAGTGGTGGATATATAGAGTGATGGATACATAGAGTGGTGGATATATAGAGTGATGATATATAGAGTGATGGGTATATAGAGTGATGGATATATAGAGTGATGGGTATATAGAGTGATGGATTATAGAGTGGTTGATATAGAGAGCGGTGGATACATAGAGTGGTGGATACATAGAGTGGTGGATATATAGAGTGATGGATATATAGAGTGATGGGTATATAGAGTGATGGGTTATAGAGTGGTTGATATAGAGAGCGATGGATACATAGAGTGGTGGATGTATATAGTAACTGATATATAGAGAGGTGGGTGTATAGAGTGATGGATATATAGAGTGATGGGTATACAGAGTGGTTGATATAGAGAGCGGTGGATACATAGAGTGGTGGATGTATATAGTAACCGATATATAGAGAGGTGGGTGTATAAAGTGGTGGATATATGGAGTGATGGATATATAGAGTGATGGGTATACAGAGTGGTTGATATAGAGAGCGGTGGATACATAGAGTGGTGGATGTATATAGTAACTGATGTATAGAGAGGTGGATGTATAAAGTGATTGATAGATGGATTGGTGGGTATATATACTGTTATACATATAGCGAGGCCGACAACACGAAAGATCAACTTCACACTAAGAATCGAACTGGTGTATTCTGTAGCACGACAGCCATTTGGTTTAACCGTCCCTACTCTTAAGCTGACAGATGGGACCAGTCATCACATTTTCACGTGACCATTCAAACATCAGACGGACGTTGAGCCGAAGAGTGAGTGAGTGAGTGAGTGAGTTAAATGCTGCTTCTAACAGTATTTCAGTTGGGAGGAAAACCGGTGGTGATCTGAAGGTATTAGGTCCACGAATGTGGTTAGGTCATTATAATCCACACAGGTCAATAATCGAAAGAGATACATGTGGTCCGTACTTAGTGTGGATAGAAAGTCACAAGTCAAATATATATGTGAAACGGATAAAGATATAAAGTTATTTTTTATTAATGTCTTTTAATACTTTTTCTAAAAAAATGTTAAAGACAAACATTAAGTTTGATTTTTGAAAAGAAATTGCCAGAATTCTACAATGTCAGCCTTCTGATGCCAATTCCTGTAGGATTAGCTCTGTTGTATCAAGGGATACTTGTAATTTAAGGGAGACAATTCTGAACAGCGACTCACACAACCCTAGATCGCTCAGCTGACAGATGCACCAAACATAAGCTACAATGTAAGGATTTTGTTGTGTGGTACGCTGTAATGTTTGACTTTAGGAATGTCACTACGTGAAACCGTCGTGAGGCAGCTCTGAACCATTGCCTTATCTTTGCATGTGTTTGTGACGGGTGCCAGGCAAAGCTCATCTTTTCTCATACACCTGATATTATAACTATGTGATATTGATTCTTAAACACATGCTTTGATATAGTCAGAATCGTTAAATGGAGTCTACTTTTAGTGGAGATTGTTTATGACCATGGAAATGTTTACTGTCGCTTTCTGTGCAAATCTTGACGGAAGGAAACTGCACCAAATATCATGCTGAGTTTGTTGCTCGGTAACTTTTTTATTTCTTATATTTCATCTAATATAGTCAAATGGCTTATGAAACAGGGGTTGACTAATAAGGGAGAACACTTCATGAATGTTTTCATGAATAAAAATTGTAGCGAACTTTTCATCACCGAAGTTACATAATAAATCCATGAACATATTTTGTTCTCTTTGAAATTAGAATAGTGATTAAATATTGCTTTGTGACAGAGCTGTGTAATGATTTCGCTTGCTCTACAAAAACAACCATTGGATATGGGCGTATTTCCATGCACATGTACACAAGTACAATACTTTCTTATGTAGGAAGTGATGTATATTATCAATATGCATATCCTGCTGAAGGCAACATTTCCTATACGCGATCTGTAGAGTTTAATATGTGATCTTAAACACATTAAGGAATTTGCCATCTGTAACATACAGATGCCCTCTACTGTCAAGACCTATAGCAGTGGGTGTGTCTACTTTGCCGTTGGCAATATCACATGATACAGCACTGGACTGGTCCTCGCTGACCATGACGACACTACTTTCAACGTTGTCGACAACGAAGACGTGACCCGAGGCGTCACAGCTAACAGCGACTGCTGACTTCAAACGGTCAGCTGTTGAAGGCTTAGTGGTCAATAGCTCACCATCCCTGTTGATAATCATAACACACTTGAAGACGGCATCCGCTACAGCAAGGTTCCCCGATGACGTGACAGACATCGATGTCGGTGCCTTGAACGAGCTAGAGTAGCATTTCGACAAGTCTTTCATCCACTGACCATCCATGTTCAGAATGTCCACCGACGGCGAGTCTTCACAACAGACGGCAAATGTTCCATCTTCCAGAGATGCTATTCCACAATACTTCTTCTTTGTTTTAACAGTTCTCCTCACATGCATATCATCGATAATGCGAATAAATACAATTTTCTTCTCCTCCGGGACAGTAGCTGCCACTTCAAAGTCGGAGATTTTGGTCAAACCCCAAGGCCCGTGCTTCATGTCCAGTTTGTCCTTCCTCTGTGGGAAGTCTCCCCCCTCCCCACACAGCGCCTTCACCCGTCGGTTTGCAAAGTCTGTCATGATGACGACGTACATCTCGCCCCCAACCACAGTGATGTCTTTAATATTACAATCACGGGGGTCATCATCAAACAGAACCAACACCTTGTTCACAAGTTGAGAAGAAGGCACGTTGTCCTCAACAAACCGAACCGAACAAACTCGGAGTTTCGTGACGCAGTCAGTGACATCTTCATCATGGCTCTTTGCGTCAATGAAAGGGAGTTTCGGCAGTGGCTTCAGATCATTTAGACGTAACTCCTTTGTGAATTTCTCAATGTCACAAGCAACGCTGCTGGCGTCATTTCTTTGTAAATCATTGACGAGATCTTGGAACCGTTCTTCCCGTCTCGCAGCCTCATGTTGTTCAGAGGCTATAAAGGCATCCAGGGCCTCCAACTCGGACTGTGCCCGCCTTTCGATGTGTGATATCAGGCTTTGCTCTTTTAAATCCAGCACCTCTCTGATATTCTGAAAGGTTTTAGAAATGTTCGTTTTCACCTTCTCCTTCGTTTTTAGGAACGCTTGTCTCTTTTGTATTAACAGTTCCGTGTCTCGTGTACGTTTATCGAGTTGCAGTTGAAGCGTCGTGTATTCCCCATACGCCGTGTCTCTCCCAGCGGCCATGTCTGGACGGATGACGTCACTGAAACATGAAGTCCCTATTATGTATAATCGATGTTACCTTGTCATGTATAATGATACCCAGAGTTGTGCTGGTACCTGTAGTTGGGGTGATTACAAATGTGCATATACAATGTTACTTAGCATTAGTACAAAAAATAATAGGCATTACACGCACGCACGCACGCACGCACGCACACATTGATTATTTATATAATTATATATATAAACGTTCAATTTGTAAATTCAGAATATCATAACTTTAATGGGAATTTGGTATGGAGAAAGGAGTGAGTGAGTGAGTGAGTTGGGTTTTCCCACACTTTTAACAGTATTCCAGTTATATCGCGGCTTGTCAGCTTGATGTGGGAAGAAAGCCCGAAGTGATGCAGGTATGGAGAAAGGATGCAATATTTGACAAGGAAATATGCACACATTGTTCTATTAAGCTGTTGAATATTAATATCATGGTGTGTGCGATAATATTATTCACATAATTTTTTCCCTCTCCGCAATATTAAGTTTTAAAGTTCAGAAACATTACAGCTGGTATTATGAATTTACCTAATATGCATATTATTACGTCATCAGGGATTTCCGAATCTAAATGTGTTCCCCTGATTAGAATTTATACAATGTTATCCTGTGGTAAATCTATCCTAACGTATTCATGAAGTCTGTGTATTGTGTTGTAGGGCGTATGGAAGTAATATACTGACTAAATGGATGGTCTGCTGCGTAGTAAGCGGACGCAAAATCAGCATGAATTTCCTTCTCAGTGAAAATCCCGATCATGACTTTTTCCATCCTTCATTCCTGTCAACCATTTTCTCGTCTCCGTCAATTTTCCAATCGTTTCTCTTTCAAATCGTAGCTATTTTAAATCTCTTCATACCAAATGGTTGTTTGTTTCCAAAAATATTCAAGATTATTAATCCTACAAATTATCCCAATGAAAGCTATGTAAACAACAAAAGCAGAAAAAATACTAAGAGTATCCTGTCTAAACATACAAACACATACACATCATTCTAACAAAACACTTATCACAACACGTCCTACAGTATCCTTACCATCACGTAACTCAATACGTGCTGCAGTATCCTGACACAACACTTACCTCAACACGTCCTACAGTATCCTTACCATCACTTACCTCAACACGTGCTACAGTATCCTGACACAACACTTACCTCAATACGTGCTGCAGTATCCTGACACAACACTTACCTCAACACGACCTACAGTATCCTGACACAACACTTACCTCAACACGACCTACAGTATCCTGACACAACACTTACCTCAACACGTCCTACAGTATCCTGACACAACACTTACCTCAACACGTCCTACAGTATCCTGACACAACACTTACCTCAACACGACCTACAGTATCCTGACACAACACTTACCTCAACACGTCCTACAGTATCCTGACACAACACTTACCTCAACACGTGCTACAGTATCCTGACACAACACTTACCTCAACACGTGCTACAGTATCCTGACACAACACTTACCTCAACACGTCCTACAGTATCCTGACACAACACTTACCTCAACACGTCCTACAGTATCCTGACACAACACTTACCTCAACACGTCCTACAGTATCCTGACACAACACTTACCTCAACACGTCCTACAGTATCCTGACACAACACTTACCTCAACACGTCCTACAGTATCCTGACACAACACTGACCTCAACACGTCCTACAGTATCCTGACACAACACTTACTTCAACACGTCCTACAGTATCCTGACACAACACTTACCTCAACAAGTCCTACAGTATCCTGACACAACACTTACCTCAACACGTCCTACAGTATCCTGACACAACACTTACCTCAACACGTGCTACAGTATCCTGACACAACACTTACCTCAACACGTGCTACAGTATCCTGACACAACACTTACCTCAACACGTCCTACAGTATCCTGTTACAACACTTACCTCAACACGCCCTACAGTATCCTCACACAACACTTACCTCAACACGTCCTACAGTATCCTGACACAACCCTTACCTCAACACGTCCTACAGTATCCTGACACAACACTTACCTCAACACGTCCAACAGTATCCTGACACAACACCTACCTCAACACGTTCTACAGTATCCTGACACAACACTTACCTCAACACGTCCTACAGTATCCTGACACAACACTTACCTCAACACGTCCTACAGTATCCTGACACAACACTTACCTCAACACGACCTACAGTATCCTGACACAACACTTACCTCAACACGTCCTACAGTATCCTGACACAACACTTACCTCAACACGTCCTACAGTATCCTGACACAACACTTACCTCAACACGTGCTACAGTATCCTGACACAACACTTACCTCAACACGTCCTACAGTATCCTGACACAACACTTACCTCAACACGTCCTACAGTATCCTGACACAACACTTACCTCAACACGTCCTACAGTATCCTGACACAACACTTACCTCAACACGTCCTACAGTATCCTGACACAACACTTACCTCAACACGTCCTACAGTATCCTGACACAACACTGACCTCAACACGTCCTACAGTATCCTGACACAACACTTACTTCAACACGTCCTACAGTATCCTGACACAACACTTACCTCAACAAGTCCTACAGTATCCTGACACAACACTTACCTCAACACGTCCTACAGTATCCTGACACAACACTTACCTCAACACGTGCTACAGTATCCTGACACAACACTTACCTCAACACGTGCTACAGTATCCTGACACAACACTTACATCAACACGTCCTACAGTATCCTGTTACAACACTTACCTCAACACGCCCTACAGTATCCTCACACAACACTTACCTCAACACGTCCTACAGTATCCTGACACAACCCTTACCTCAACACGTCCTACAGTATCCTGACACAACACTTACCTCAACACGTCCAACAGTATCCTGACACAACACCTACCTCAACACGTTCTACAGTATCCTGACACAACACTTACCTCAACACGTCCTACAGTATCCTGACACAACCCTTACCTCAACACGTCCTACAGTATCCTGACACAACACTTACCTCAACACGTCCTACAGTATCCTCACACAACACTTACCTCAACACGTTCTACAGTATCCTGACACAACACTTACCTCAACACGTCCTACAGTATCCTGACACAACACGTCCTACAGTATCCTGACACAACACTTACCTCAACACGTCCTACAGTATCCTGACACAACACTTACCTCAACACGTCCTACAGTATCCTGACACAACACTTACCTCAACCCGTCCTACAGTATCCTGACACAACACTTACCTCAACACGTCCTACAGTATCCTGTCACAACACTTACCTCAACACGCCCTACAGTATCCTGACACAACACTTACCTCAACACGTCCTACAGTATCCTGACACAACCCTTACCTCAACACGTCCTACAGTATCCTGACACAACACTTACCTCAACACGTCCTACAGTATCCTGACACAACACTTACTTCAACACGTCCTACAGTATCCTGTCACAACACTTACCTCAACACGCCCTACAGTATCCTGACACAACACTTACCTCAACACGCCCTACAGTATCCTGACACAACACTTACCTCAACACGTCCTACAGTATCCTGACACAACACTTACCTCAACACGTCCTACAGTATCCTGACACAACACTAACCTCAACACGTGCTACAGTATCCTGACACAACACTTACCTCAACACGTCCTACAGTATCCTGACACAACACTTACCTCAACACGTCCTACAGTATCCTGACACAACACTTACCTCAACACGTCCTCCAGTATCCTATCACAACACTTACCTCAACACGCCCTACAGTATCCTGACACAACACTTACCTCAACACGTCCTACAGTATCATGACACAACACTTACCTCAACACGTCCTACAGTATCCTGACACAACACTTACTTCAACACGTCCTACAGTATCCTGACACAACACTTACCTCAACAAGTCCTACAGTATCCTGACACAACACTTACCTCAACACGTCCTACAGTATCCTGACACAACACTTACCTCAACACGTGCTACAGTATCCTGACACAACACTTACCTCAACACGTCCTACAGTATCCTGACACAACACTTACCTCAACACGTCCTACAGTATCCTGACACAACACTTACCTCAACACGACCTAAAGTATCCTGACACAACACTTACCTCAACACGTGCTAGAGTATCCTGACACAACACTTACCTCAACACGTCCGACAGTATCCTGTCACAACACTTACCTCAACACGCCCTACAGTATCCTCACACAACACTTACCTCAACACGTCCTACAGTATCCTGACACAACCCTTACCTCAACACGTCCTACAGTATCCTGACACAACACTTACCTCAACAAGTCCAACAGTATCCTGACACAACACTTACCTCAACACGTCCTACAGTATCCTCACACAACACTTACCTCAACACGTGCTACAGTATCCTGACACAACACTTACCTCAACACGTCCTACAGTATCCTGACACAACACGTCCTACAGTATCCTGACACAACACTTACCTCAACACGTCCTACAGTATCCTGACACAACACTTACCTCAACACGTCCTACAGTATCCTGACACAACACTTACCTCAACACGTCCTACAGTATCCTGACACAACACTTACCTCAACACGTCCTACAGTATCCTGTCACAACACTTACCTCAACACGCCCTACAGTATCCTGTCACAACACTTACCTCAACACGCCCTACAGTATCCTGACACAACACTTACCTCAACACGTGCTACAGTATCCTGACACAACACTTACCTCAACACGTCCTACAGTATCCTGACACAACACTTACCTCAACACGTCCTACAGTATCCTGACACAACACTTACCTCAACACGACCTAAAGTATCCTGACACAACACTTACCTCAACACGTGCTAGAGTATCCTGACACAACACTTACCTCAACACGTCCGACAGTATCCTGTCACAACACTTACCTCAACACGCCCTACAGTATCCTCACACAACACTTACCTCAACACGTCCTACAGTATCCTGACACAACCCTTACCTCAACACGTCCTACAGTATCCTGTCACAACACTTACCTCAACACGCCCTACAGTATCCTGACACAACACTTACCTCAACACGTGCTACAGTATCCTGACACAACACTTACCTCAACACGTCCTACAGTATCCTGACACAACACTTACCTCAACACGTCCTACAGTATCCTGACACAACACTTACCTCAACACGACCTAAAGTATCCTGACACAACACTTACCTCAACACGTGCTAGAGTATCCTGACACAACACTTACCTCAACACGTCCGACAGTATCCTGTCACAACACTTACCTCAACACGCCCTACAGTATCCTCACACAACACTTACCTCAACACGTCCTACAGTATCCTGACACAACCCTTACCTCAACACGTCCTACAGTATCCTGACACAACACTTACCTCAACAAGTCCAACAGTATCCTGACACAACACTTACCTCAACACGTCCTACAGTATCCTCACACAACACTTACCTCAACACGTGCTACAGTATCCTGACACAACACTTACCTCAACACGTCCTACAGTATCCTGACACAACACGTCCTACAGTATCCTGACACAACACTTACCTCAACACGTCCTACAGTATCCTGACACAACACTTACCTCAACACGTCCTACAGTATCCTGACACAACACTTACCTCAACACGTCCTACAGTATCCTGACACAACACTTACCTCAACACGTCCTACAGTATCCTGTCACAACACTTACCTCAACACGCCCTACAGTATCCTGACACAACACTTACCTCAACACGTCCTACAGTATCCTGACACAACCCTTACCTCAACACGTCCTACAGTATCCTGACACAACACTTACCTCAACACGTCCAACAGTATCCTGACACAACACTTACCTCAACACGTCCTACAGTATCCTCACACAACACTTACCTCAACACGTGCTACAGTATCCTGACACAACACTTACCTCAACACGTCCTACAGTATCCTGACACAACACTTACCTCAACACGTCCTACAGTATCCTGACACAACACTTACCTCAACACGTGCTACAGTATCCTGACACAACACTTACCTCAACACGTCCTACAGTATCCTGACACAACACTTACCTCAACACGTCCTACAGTATCCTGTCACAACACTTACCTCAACACGCCCTACAGTATCCTGACACAACACTTACCTCAACACGCCCTACAGTATCCTGACACAACACTTACCTCAACACGTCCTACAGTATCCTGACACAACACTTACCTCAACACGTCCTACAGTACCATGACACAACACTTACCTCAACACGTCCTACAGTATCCTGACACAACACTTACCTCAACACGTCCTACAGTATCCTGACACAACACTTACCTCAACACGTCCAACAGTATCCCTACCATCACTTACCTAAACACGTCCTACAGTATCCTGTCACAACACTTACCTCAACACGCCCTACAGTATCCTGACACAACACTTACCTCAACACGTCCTACAGTATCCTGACACAACACTTACCTCAACACGTCCTACAGTATCCTTACCATCACTTACCTCAACACGTGCTACAGTATCCTGTCACAACACTTACCTCAACACGCCCTACAGTATCCTGACACAACACTTACCTCAACACGTCCTACAGTATCCTGACACAACACTTACCTCAACACGTCCTACAGTATCCTTACCATCACTTACCTCAACACGTGCTACAGTATCCTGTCACAACACTTACCTCAACACGCCCTACAGTATCCTGACACAACACTTACCTCAACACGTCCTACAGTATCCTGACACAACACTAACCTCAACACGTCCTACAGTATCCTGACACAACACTTACCTCAACACGTCCTACAGTACCATGACACAACACTTACCTCAACACGTCCTACAGTATCCTGTCACAACACTTACCTCAACACGCCCTACAGTATCCTGACACAACACTTACCTCAACACGTCCTACAGTATCCTGACACAACACTTACCTCAACACGTCCTACAGTATCCTGACACAACACTTACCTCAACACGTCCTACAGTATCCTGACACAACACTTACCTCAACACGTCCTACAGTATCCTGACACAACACTTACCTCAACACGTCCTGCAGTATCCTGACACAACACTTACCTCAACACGTCCTACAGTATCCTGACACAACACTTACCTCAACACGTCCTACAGTATCCTGACACAACACTTACCTCAACACGTAGTACAGTATCCTGACACAACACTTACCTCAACACGTCCTACAGTATCCTGACACAACACTTACCTCAACACGTCCTGCAGTATCCTGTCACAACACTTACCTCAACACGCCCTACAGTATCCTGACACAACACTTACCTCAACACGTCCTACAGTATCCTGACACAACACTTACCTCAACACGTCCTACAGTATCCTGACACAACACTTACCTCAACACGTCCTACAGTATCCTGACACAACACTTACCTCAACACGTCCTACAGTATCCTGACACAACACTTACCTCAACACGTCCTACAGTATCCTGACACAACACTTACCTCAACACGTCCAACAGTATCCTGACACAACACTTACCTCCATACATCCTACAGTTCACACATCACGTGGAGGAGATTGATTTTAGACACGCCCGCTAATGATCACCAGAGAGTGAGTGTAACATCGCGGCCGTCTCGTCATGTCAGTGTGACCTGCCAGTGTGTCACTACCTCATTCAAGTCCCTGTCACACTTAGCGACAAGACTCGGCCCGACTGCTCACCTCCACTCAATGTCCACACATCAGTGCACACCCGGACAACGGAATACCTATAACTATAGCATTATTCCCCCGGGTTACGATCCTTGACATCGACACGTAAATCATTCACTTTCAGAAGTCGGTCGTGCTCCACGGGGATCGCGAAGCTGTTGACACAGCTACGAATAACTCCGTGCATACCGTTCACACCCAAGCATCAAGTCCATGTGTTTAGAGTATAGACTATCAGAGCACATAATCCTACACACAATAAAGCGCACACCGGCCACTGCAGGATATGTGGATACATTCACAGCTAAGAACACTTACCACCACGTCCCCCGTGCTCTGCTTCCTTCACACAGCTTGTAAACACCTCACACGAGCCACACACACGCAATACCCACCCGTACCAGCGTGAAAGCCTCGCCATGAAGTAAATAGGTATTGTGCAATACATTCATGTCAGGGCTAAACACATCCGCTTTTCGCTCGACTGGCTGGTAGGCCGACGACGGGCTATCGGTCGGATGTTAACGTCCTTGTTTTAAATGTGAGATTACATGTATTTTCAAAGGACTTGGCAGCCTGCAATAGTTCACTTTACATTTCCTTGTTATTTAACAGTCGTAAAGTTGCCCGAATGAGGAAAGAATCAAAACCGCTGTTATTGTTTGACTTTAATGTCCGGTTGTCGTTATACAGACGTCAAGCAATGTCAGCGACTCTAGACAAAATAAACAAGCTAGTGATATAAAATGACATTAGTGTCGTGGTGGGCGAAGATAATCAGCAGTCCACAGCTAAGATTTAGAGAATAACCTGCGAGCTATGAGGAATTATTGAGGAAATTGTTGCCCCTAGCGAATTCATTTTTAACATTATTTCACGAGATAGATAATCAATAATTCCGACATGTGAGTAGGTTGTCCTGCATACTACCCTTAGTCGGGTTTTTTCAAAGATTAAAAAGTTTCGGTGTCTCAAGTGGAGACATCAACTCACTCAGCGTCAGATAAAGTGCAGATACTTGTGATCACCAGTGTGCTAGTTTTGTAATTGAGTAACCTTCCGATAGTTACATTTCAAAACCTACACGAAATAACGCAGGGAATCAGTGTAGATTTAATTATTTACTTCGTAAAAAGGCGAAAATAGCTACATTTACGATGAATCTAATTTCCAGACGTCGTTTAGTAATTTGATTTTGACTAACATAACATAATAAAATAGAGAGAAAATCCTGCAGAATCTAAAACTGTGGAGTGTTTGATGCACGTTCCTCTACACCAGTGTGTAAACAACGTACACTCACTCACTCACACAATACACAGGCCTGCTCATGGTAGTGTGCACCGAACAGAGCATTCATCCTATGTTGTATATGCTGTAACAATATATCCATACCTTCTCTCTTTTCTCTTCAATGCATGCATTTAGCCTTTTTCATGTGGAGAGTTGCGTCCCTTATTCGTTCCAGGATCCGATGATTGTGGGTTTGAATCCCAGATTCGCCCTGATTATGATCTTGTTTTGTCATATCCGTGAGCGCTCGAGAGTTTAATCAATGGGTTACTGTGTCACTCCGGGCTTGAGACCGCCTTCTTACACTGTCACTGGATCGCCTCCGTGGTCTAGTGGCGGTCCGTCCGCCCAGAGAGCGGACGGTCCGGGAGTCGATCCCCGGCCGCGTCATACCAAAAGACGTCAAAAGATGGTACTTGTTGTTACCCTGTCTGGCCCTCGGCATTAAGGGGCTAAACAAGGACTAGTCGGCTCGGAGTCAGTATACAGTGTCTGAGTGGGGTATTCATGTTAAACTGCGGCTTGATATCTCAGTGAGCTAGCACTATAAATCGGCATCAGTCCGGACTAGTACAAGCAGCCACACATACACGTGCATGCACGTCGCTATATAAGTGCAATAATCTTGGACGCGACGTTAAACCCCATTTCACCTCACCTCACCTCACCTCACCTCCGACTTTACTCCCACATCAAGCTGACACGCCGTGACATGACTGCAGCATTGAACTCATTCACGTATGCTTAAACTCGTCGTCCGCCTGGCGGTTCAAGGATATCACGTGGTAATGTGCTGAAGGGCCACGCGTCTTATTTAGCTCATCGGTAGGGACAGTTAGGCCAAATGGTATTTGTATTTTTCATACCGAATACACCAGTTCGATTCCTAACATGGATGCATAACTAACTAATTAAACGTAAAGTATCATTATCTTCATTAACAAAGCATGGAGTAACGTGGAGAGTATATATAGACTTTAACCAATTCAATCCAGAAGTGACCGCCTCCCTGGTCTACTGGTAGAGCGTCCGCCCGGAAAGCGGGCCGCGTCATATACCAAAAGACGTAAAATATGGTACTTGTTGTTACCCTGTCTGGCGCTCGGCATTAAGGGGCTAAAACAAGGACTGGTCGGCTCGGAGTCAGTATACTGTGTCTGAGTTGGGTATTCATGTTAAACTGCGGCAATGGATTTCAGTGGACTAGCACTATAAAATCGGCATCAGTCCGGACTAGCACAAGCAGCCACACACATACGTCCATTCAATAATCTTGAAAACGACGTTGACCCCATTTCACCTCACATCAAACCAGAAGCACTGATAAGGTGTAACGGATCATGTGACAGAAAACCAGGAAACAAGGTGTTGTATTAGGATGTTTTATTTGATTGTTGTGATAACATAACATTGACTAATATACCAGGGTAGGTGGTTATACAAGCAGTATGTACAGTGACCCTTGACCCCGTACACATGGTGCATGGGACTATGTACAGTCGGCGAGAAGGGCTCGACACATGGACATAGTTATTGCAAGAAGGCAAATTTGTAAGCGACACATCTTCGCACATGTTTTCTTTTGTCATTATTTACAGTGTAATTTACAGGACATAAAGAAATGCATTTACGCATATTAAACGTTCCTTCACTCAATGAGGATCAATAACTAGCTAAAGTCAGACATTAAGAGTAAAAGCATGATTATTGCTTGTCAAATCGGGAATAAAACGTGATGCACATGTGTATCGTATAGAGCTGAGTAAGATTACTGGACTATTGTTCGTAAGAATATATGTACTAACACTAACGTCATAAGAAGGGCCTTGTTTTATATATCGAATAAGGATATTGAATTCATGTCAGGGGCGAGGGTCGGGGGTTGGGGGGTGGGGATAGGAGTAGTCACCTATTGTGTGTGTTGGGGGGGGGGGGGGGGGGGGGGTCCGATTTCAGGTTCATCCAAACCATATCACGACGAGACCAACTGTTTGACCGCTGATGTAGCCAACAGCCCCGTTGAGGAGACTACAGGATTAATATTTGGCACAAACTCCACCCAAATTAACCTTGAACGGTCAAAAATAATCAGTGTCTCACCAGCGAGACCTTCCTAAAGCCATGACGTCATCTTACATATGGAAGGGGCAAGGATGGCGCTGTCTAAGGTGCAGATCTGCGTCCCTTATGTCACTGACCCCTTGTACCTAAACCAGTGAATCGCACTGATGTTGTTTCTAGATTGTGGGCATCTTGCCCTTGCTCGTGACATCTCCTACTTGAAGCTGACACGCCGCGATATTACTGAAATACTGTTCACAGCGGCGTTAAGTCAAACTCACTCAGTCACGCACTATATTCACAAAATGACACTTGGGGTGGGGCTTTTGAGGGTGGTGTGGACCGACCGTTACCCACAGCTGGTATTGGGTGAAGACCAGGTCAATGATTCTATACCCGGGTTTTGTTCAACCCTGATAACCCGAACATGGGAAATCGCCAAGTTTCACAAGTGTCCGGATTAGAGAATCAAGTGGAGACAATTCCAGCGGCCGTCGTCCGGAATTCAGGGTTTCCGGAAAGGCGGGGGTTTACTATAAACTTCGAGAATGTCTTTCCAAACATATAGTGTCCTCCATTGTAACATTAATACCGGAATTGATACGGAGGTACACAGACTGATACAACAACTTGCCTGTACCGTACACTGGAGATTATCATGTTTTACAAAAACACATTTTGTATCTCATGAGATTTTCACTGGACATACGATATGTTAACATTATAAACAAAACATGATGACGTGCGAGTATTTGTATACAAATTAATAAACATTCAACTGACATGAAGATGACACGTGGCCGTCACTCACACATCACAATATATGTAACGTAAAACGAACAACATATCAACAGAGATGAATGACAATAAGTATGAGGTGTCGTCGACATTATCATATTTTTCGTCCCACACTATGGTGGCTGAAGGACATGAAAAATCTGAAATTATAATCATTTGTTTGCAAGACAAACGTTAATAAAATTTGCGTTTTGGGACAAAAGGCGTTCCATTTTCATTAAACAGTGGACGTGGTAGAGTGCGACGCGTTGCACGTGGAGATCGTGCGAGTGAGATGAACGCACCACGTGGACATCTGCACTGTTGTCCACGAGCACACCTTCCACACCTGCTGTCATAGCCTGCACGAAGTATGCAAATCCAGGTGCAATGGTCAGATGGTGATGTTTTGCAGTTGCTATGGCAACTGCAGTGCCGACATATTTTGACACAGTATTGAATATTATGAATGCAGGGTGTCGTCCATGGTAAAAATATGCTTCTGTTAAGGAGGTCAACTGATATGATTTCGTTGTCACTGCGCAACTCGAACTGCCGTACATCGAACTGTTTTTACGACAATGTACGTGCAAACCAATCGGTGATATGAAGCGATCGAGGCTAGTGACAATAGGTTAGATGTCAAAGATAAGGCGTCTTGTGACAAACGAAAAGCGAGTGAGATATCATATTCCAACGTGATATTGTGACTTTATAGAAGTCACTTATGGAACGTCGCTCGTGTTGAAATAATAATGTATCGACCTGTTTAAATGTTAGCACACCAACACATGGAAATTATGAAGTTACAGTTTTACAGAAGACAAAAGTATTACAAATGTGTAAACATTGTTAAAAAGGCAAAGTAGGTGTAACGATACTTCATTTGCGAAATGATTTGATATACATATACGTTTTGGCTGTCCAGACTGCGGCATCATCTTGTTTCATTTGGTTTTAGTCAAGCGTATGTGAATGTAATTGACATACAATCTGATACGGACTGTCTTTACATACAATGAGACAATCCCCAACTGGAGATGTAAACCCGAACAACATGTGTACTTGTGTAGGGGAGACGTGAAGATCCGGGGTAGAATAGGTCTTCAGCAACCCATGCTTACTGTAAAAGGCGACTATGCTTGTCGTAAAAGGCGACTAACGGGATCGGGTGGTCAGGCTCGCTGAGTTGGTTGATGCATGTCATCGATCACAATTCCGTGGATCGATGCTCATGATGTCAATCACTGGATTGTCTGGTCCAGACTCGATTATTTACAGACCGCCGTCATATAGCTGGAATATTGCTGAGTGCGGCGTTAAACAACAAACCAACCAACCAACCAGCTTGTGTAGGGATACATTGTAGCGTACAGGTTATGTTGGCAATACCATTTGTACCGAAAGAATGGGGTATTAAAAACATTGATACATGTTGGAATTTCCAACAGTAATGAAAACAGTGTGTAAACGACTCACAGAATAAAACCGTAGCTGCGCATGCGCTGATTATGTACACGGCGTCGGGACTCAATCAAAGGGGAATAGCTACTTTTGATGTAAGGACGATACCGTTATACGTCGTATGCTGTAAGAAGAGGTAACTCTTGTACGAAATCGTAATGTATCCTTACACGCCAATAGGATGTATCGGTAAGGAGGGTAACACCTTTTATGTCCCTGTGGTCTGTGTGCAAGGAGAGAAACCCTCTTGTACTTGTATTTTGAATTTTAGACTGCCGATGATATGTACAAGGGAGGTAATTCTTCCACGTCCACGTCATGTAGACGTAAGGCAGAAAATCACTTTCCATGTCGTCATGATGAAGCTGTAGGTAGAAGTAACCCTCCCTACGTCAGACTGATGTACGTTAAGGACATCAAGTTACCCGCCGTGGGGATGGCCTTTAAGGGGAGATAACCCCAGATGCAGACGTAATGAAATAATCACTTTGCATGTTGTCTTAGTAACCGTTGTATTATTCACACCAGGCGGAGCCACATTAATCAATAAACTAACAAACATTATCATACAGGGTTAACAGAGATATAAAGAGAGGTGAAGGCATTTTGAATACCTGTTACTGAATCTACACTTCAGGGTGTGCCTTTTAACGTGTATATTTACATATGAGTATTTTCAATACTGGTTGCATTCGTAAGATACACATATGAACAGACATCCTCCTCTTTGGTTTGAAGTCTTTCACACCTATATACACACGGGGACTTCCTTGTGCTCGGCGCACGTTGTTTATTATTGTTATTATACGCAAGGGGTGATGTGTTATGCTTCAGTGGTCACGTGAAGAGGCTGAATGTTGCAGAGGAGAGCATCAGTAACACTGTAAGGCAAGGATGGTTCAGCACACACCCGGTTTCAGAAACCGGAAGTACCCTCGTTGTTGACGTGGGCACATATGTTGTAGATCTTGGTGTCGTTTTCGGGTCTGAAGTCGTAAACAGGAAGCTGTCTACAATATGGATGACGCCATTTGAGGCGAGGCGGTCGTACTCCACAACCTTGGACTGGACGTGCCTCCATTTGAAAAATACACCTGAACATGAAGAAAACAATATGATTATACTGATTTCCACACTACATATTCTAGTTGCATGTTTTTTTATCAAGCCTTTAGAAAACCCAAGCTGCATAATTTACCTCGAACAACGTGTGATGTTATTTATGATATGTTAAATTCCTCAAACAATTGCACTGATATGAAATTCCATGAGTTTGTTTAATAAGGTGTTTACATCATTTTTAGAATTACTCCGTCTCTATCATTACTGGACGCCAGAAATGGGCGACACCCATTGATGACCGTACCGCTTCAATGGAATCGAATAGAGAAGCCACACTCTTCTAGAGTCGCTGTAATTACAGAGATACGATTAGGATTTTGTTAATCTGTATTTTATCTTACCGTCTTGGTTTGTTTCCAACATAACATCTTTTGGGAGAACATCCGACCTCACTGTGCCCTGTTTTAAATCGTGATACGTCACTTCCGTGTCATTTAAAACATGGCGCCAGAACACCTTTGAACAGAAACGTAAACATAAATGGTCAATTAATGTGAACGATTGAATGATGTTTCATGCCGCAGTTGACAACTTTCCAGTAGCGAGTGAGTGAGTATGGTTTTACGCCGCTTTACGCAATATTCAAGCAATATCACGGCGGGGGACACCAGAAATGGGCTTCACACATTGTACCCATGTCGGGAATCGAACCTGGGTCTTTGACGTGACGAGCGAACGCTTTAACCACTAGGCTACCCGACCGCCCCTCTTTCAAGTAAATAATCGAGGCCTGGTAATATTAACCAGTGGTTGATAACATGATCAATGCTCAATGCCACTAGGACATCCTGGCACACTATAATTCTGATGACATTTTGACCACCCGATCCTCAATTGTAGTGTAAGTATGCCCTCCTCTTTTATTGGGTTTGTTGTTAAGTGTTTGTCGTAAGTGGCGACTAACAGGATCTGGTGGTCAGGCTCGCTGACTTGGTTGATGCATGTCATCGTTTCCCAATTATTCGATGCTCATGATATCAATCACTGGATTGTCTGACTCAGACTCGATTATTTACAGACCGCGTCATATAGCTGGAATATTGCTAAGTGCAGCGTTAAACAACAAACAAACAAACAAACACAGCATCTGTCCTTAACATGTCTATATAAAATTACAAGGAGATACACGTGTATTATGCCTGTGTGCCCGCCGAAACGACCGCTTTTAAGAAGATCATGGTTTGGGGTCAATACTCACTTTCATTCTCTCCGACGGCGGGAAATTATCCAAAGTCATGAAATCTGTATACGTGAGTTTTCTCAGAGCCAGGTTGCGGGGAATGAGCAAGGTGTAGGTCTTGTCTTCACGTGACAGCAGTGTTTCCGACGTATTGTTCAGCAGGCGCAGCAGATATCCGAGAGAGTGCCTGCAATAAAGCATTCAGACATGGGTACTGAAAATGGAAAACTCCGAGTGAGTCAGGACTTGCGCCTTATATCTCGGGTTAACGAGATTCACACAATGTGCCTGAATATGTTTTGCAAATAAAGTGAACTTGGAATACAGGTATTTCAGGTTTAAGATGATGAGCACGTGCATACATATTGTGGACAATTATTGGGACGAATCTGGACTCGAACCCACGAAATGGATTCTTCTGATAATTAAGCCGACTTTGGTAGCTGAGACGCAACACGAAGCGAGTTACCTCCCCTTTGGTCGCCTGCAAACATGTTATCATAAGAGAGGTGAACAGAACAGAAGAATCTGATGGACGTATTGTGCAGAACCTGTTTGACACTATGGGTTCCAGGACCACTAACACTCTGAGCTGAAAAGGTTTGGTCCTAACCGCACCCAACATCTTTAATGAACCCGGCCTTATCTCTCAAAACGTTTTGGCAGTTTATCATACGAATTCATGTGCGTGTACAACATTGAATTTTAGTTAGTTTCTATTTCATTTCCCATTTTATGACCCGTTGATACATCCCACTGTGCAATTACGTGACAGGTACGCGTGCGCGTATTTTAATGGAAAGAAACTATTCGTCTTTTATTGCATAACGTTTGGCTGAATATCTTACATTCTAACGAAATCTCGAAATAATTATTTAATTACAAGCAGTGTCGAACTGACCAGTAGGAATTATTGTTCAATGCGATTGAGGAAAACGTGAGTGAATATTGTGACACTAAAGCAACTTTTAACTGCATTGTCACTTTTGGTATGAAAATGGTAATAGTTAAGAAAAACGTAACAGCCTTCTTATGATAATTCTCATATTCTCATTAGTACGTTGTGTCTAATTACAGTGTCGGCCTTATTTACAGGTGATTCTACAATACTTGTTGTCAGTCAATTACAATCTCCCACACCACGCGTGAATAAACAGTTATGCAGGTGTTGCTGTGGGCAAATACCTAGCCTGTACATGTATATTTTTGTGGATACATGTATTACATATTTTCGTTGATATGTGGATATATTAAGCACCAAGACACAAAAAGTTTATAAAAGATGAATTTGTGCCTTGATATATATATTCAACGCGAACGAAGCTTGTATTTTCTCCGCGATCCTGATGTGTATCATCGTTTAATTGGTTATTCATTAAAAGTATGTTGTGAGGCGATATCAAAGGAGCCGCTCAATATACACAGTGTCGTCCGTTTCGCGTGAACTACCACCCTACCCTGTCAGTAAGAGTTATGTAATCGGTACACAAATACATTTGGTGCGATGTCAGTGTGGAAGGAGTTTGAATTACGTCCGCCAGTGGCCACAGAAAGTATGTAACCAATCAACAAGGCCAATGCCGTACTAATAACCTAGTGACTCGCGTAACAACGGCTGTCAATATGTCTGCTACATCTACCATACCATCATCCCTGTCACAACTGGCGTATTAACGGTTTATTCAAAAAATTATTGTAGAAATGTCGTTACCAGACTAACGTACGTCGTATTCAGTCCTCAACTGGATGTCACATTCCTTATATCAGTTAACAGCCCTGTTTGTGAAAATATTTACTAGACATAAGATTTAAAGACTAATAAAATCAATTGTAAGACCGCATAGACCATAAAACCGAATAAAATATGTCTTGGTATCATCTCTTGTGTATTAGATGATGGCAATGACCGGAAATGTTATAACGTTAGATTAAGAAGGAGAAACATTAAAGTGTTTTACAATACTTGGAAACATGAGCAATAAGATGTAGCAACATAAACATGCATGGAATAGGGAAAAGGGATGAAAACAAATTGAAAAGGATTTTAATACAAAATTATCGAACTAAATAACTTGCCTGAACAGAAGGGGTACCCAAACTTGTTTGACAGTTATTCGTGTGTTGTAGACTGTCGAATGGGACTCATGTGTGTACGTAGGGTACGCATATCTATTGCAAGTTTTAGTACTCATACACTTTCTTTTTTTGTGTTTTGTTTGTTTGTTAGTTGTATAACGCCACACTTAGCAATATTTCAGCTGTATGACGGCGGTCTGTAAATAATCGAGTCTGGACCAGACAATCCAGTGATTGACATTACGTGCATCGATCCACGCAATTGGGATACGGTGACATGCATCAACCAAGTCAGCGAGCCTGACCACCCGATCCCGGTAGTCGCTTCTTACGACACGCGCTGTCGCCCTTTTACGCCAAGAATGGTTTGTTGAAGATCTTCACGGGTCTATTGAATGCAGGGATTTGTGTAAAGTCATCAGACAGCAAACAATGCCAACTAAAAAATTATACTCAGTGTCTCCGCAAAGTAATATAGCACGGTACTTAGAGTACATGTGAGATTATACTCAGATTAGGGAGATGTTTAATCCATATAACGTGTTATTATTCTACCTAACAATGTATTTAATGAAATGAATGCAAAACAAACTCAACGGCTAAAAGGTTTCATTGAAAAAACTACCCCTAGTCTTGACTAATAAAACAACTGCAACCCGACACAGATTAAACGCAACTTACAAACACAATCATAATCTGGTTAGTCTGTATCACTCAACGAGGCCGCTTACTCTGCCCACAGTATGACAGTATTGGGCAGTTCAGTAATTAGGAGCCAAAACCAGGCAGGTACGCTGGTCACACTTGACTGGTCTGACTGATGATTAGGTCGTCTGACAATTGGGAGTGAACCATAGCAAGAAGTATCTGCGAAACTATTTGCTCCTTTTATGGGACCGATTAGTTTTATGACCATGGGCCTCGGCACAAGCGTGGTGTTGGAAGACAAGTTATACAAGTACATCCGATATGGTGACTGTTTTTCGCTATTCATATTCTAAATACATTCATAATACCACAACATTTTAGTACTCCTTGAAACTTTACAAATTACTTCAATATGTACAATAGATTGAACGAGAACACTTGATATATTGCAGATTATTAAATCATTGTCTCTATTATCAGCCGCTAAGTTTGTATCGTTTGCATTGTACAAAGAACTATTTTATCTGTCCTTATGCAGATTTAGCCTCAGAATGTGCTCATTCGAATTAGGAACGAAAATAATTGCTTATCATGAGTATATATGATACAGTTAAAAGTTACGTGTACACTGTAGACGTATTCACTTTAAAGTCGCATGCGACCTTCGCGAGCGAGTTGAATGATCCAGGTTAATTGGAACGAAGTCTAGAAAGGGTTATAAAGTTTTGTATTTGGTAATGTGTAGGTTTGTTAAATATAATTTTTTAAATTCCTTTTATTTCAATATGTAAAAACATAACTATGCGCTTAAAAACAGAGCTGACTTGATGGGAGATAGCCACCTCAGATTGTCTGTTGGACACGGTTTAACCTTACTGTGTCCTCACCCTGGTTGTTGTTACCGTTGTTATAAGGGATTAAGAGCTACGGCTCATTGCATTTTTGGTTACAGTCTGTATCACTAAAGTGGACATGTGCAGGTGAACTCTGTTCAATTAGTATATGAAACGCCCCAAAATGTGAACTCCAGACAATAATAACCTGAGGGTAAATCCACGTGCGCCTGCCTTTCCCCTCGTTCACCTTCGAAATCCTTGACTATTATATCATGCCAGAGTTCTGAAATTCAGTGACAATGTTGCTGAACAGTAGAATCTGATGGACGTTTTGTGCAGAACCTGTTTGACACTATGGGTTCCAGGACCACTAACACTCTGAGCTGAAAAAGTTTGGTCCTAACCGCACCCAACATCTACAAGTTTGTAAGCTTGTAGACATCATTAAGAAGTAATTAACAGTCCCATGCTGAGACCTTTCTCAAAATTCAGACCGGTGGCAGGCTGCCAACAAAGAGAAGAAAATATCGCAACCCCGACACGAGTGTGCTCAGTCAAACAATGAACTTACGACCGGCAAAAAACAACTCCAGTTGAGTATGCCGATGCTGTATCTTAGCCGTGTTGGCCTGAAAATTTAAACATGCTAATTAAATCCAAAATCGTATAATTATTTTTAATAGAAACCGTATCTTAATTTGTTCTTTCACTGCATCATATCGTGTATTTCATCTGTATATGTGTAATGTGTATATGTATCAATGACTACACTTATACCGCATATTCTGCAACAGACTATAATTAATCACCTTATTATTGTCTCTCCATTTACCATGGCTGACTGCACTAATACCCTTTTAACAGTGGACACCGATATCAGTATACATGTAGGCGTTTTGTTCAAAAAGGAATATGCAGGAAATTATATGAAACAATTAACTGTGTACTAATTACATGTTTGAATGTTATCAGTTTTACGTTCTGAGATACAGTGATGTAAGCATCTTCTAAAATCTTCTAAAAATATCATAAAATACAAAACTCTCTGCCGTAATTTTTTGTGGAAATCATTCGATCAAGTAAAAATGACTGCGTGACAAGAGGAATCAACTATTTATACCCGATAAAAGAAACTGCCGTATTTTAGGAACAGTGCTATAACAAGACATTTGAAATTTCTAACAAGCAGATACATTAGAGACAGTGACTAGACTACAGGTACGTAATCCGTATCAATCAAAGCTGTAAAAAAACTGAAAATCATATCTGTTCGGAGACCTACCAAATTACCAAGTTTTATCATTACTATATTTATTACAATGCAAATACTTAAGTGATACATTTTTTAGAGGAGAGGGTATACACACAAGTATATTGCTCCCGTGTGTGAATGCAGGTTGTACTTGGTATCTCAGTTCTCAGTTTCATACCGGTTGTATAACTGAATTTGTATATGGAACCATGCGTACAGCATGACAATTACTTGCTATTCGTCAGTTTACAGACAGACAGACAGACAGACAATAGTTTATTAACGTCTCACTCCTGTACATACATAAAACAGCTTTATACAACTTGACATAGATAAAATGTACAGAACCATTCAGTAGAATTATGAGAGACGAATTATCACAGAATTTATACATAAATGATATAAAGATATATAGTAAAAAGTTATCCATATAAAAGATGTTTTCTACGATTAAGAATTAAAAAGCAGACTTTGGCAAGTATAAAACACACACTGGAGTCACTGAAAATAAAACAAAGTTTGTCGACATCGGGCATATCTAAAACATTATAAGATTTAGCAATACATTCATTAAAAAGAGTTCCCCTGATAACATCATATAATGCACAGTGAAACAAAACATGGACCTCGTCTTCTACGCTGTCATTACAGTGAAAACATCTTCTATTATTGACAGGTACACCTTCGTATCGACCGGTTTCCACTCGAATAGGAGCCACACCACATCTAAACTTGGCTAGTGCCGATCTATAGTTTCTGGGCATCTTATTTGAAACATAGTATTCTGTCCCATATACTTGTTTGTAACATCGATACATTCTCAATTTATTAAGCCCATTACAACACACATAACACGGTCAAACAATTTTAGGCACCGCTTTTGCGAGTTATTTAGTACAATAATGTTTTATTAAAATCTATTTCAATTTGTTTTCACCATTTTCCCTATTGACAGTCGTTGTTACGTGCGTCATTAGGTAATTAGTACGGATTGACCTTGTTTATTGTTTCTATACTTTGAGGATTTCTGTGGCAAGTGGCGGACGTAATTCAAACTCCTTCCGCACTGACACCGCATCAAATATATTTGTGTACCGATTACATAACTCAAATGGACAGGGTGGGGTGGTAGTTCACCGGACGACACTGTGTATATTGAGCGGCTCCTTTGATATCTCCTCCAAACATACGTTTATTGAATGACCCCATTAAACGATGATACACATCTCGATGAATATATCAAGGCACTAATTCATCTTTCATAAACATTTTTTTGTCTTTGTGCTTAATATATCCACATATCAACGAACATTTGTAAAACATGTATCCAAAAACAAATAAACATTTTCAGGCTAGGTATTTGCCCACAGCAACACCTGCATAACTGTTTATTCACGCGTGGTGTGGTAGATCGTAATTGACCGAGAGCAGGTATTGTAGAATCACCTGTAAATAAGGCCGACACTGTAATTAGATACAACGTACTAATGAGAATTATCATAAGAAGGCTGTTGTTTTTTCTGAACTGTTACCATTTTCATACCAAAAGTGACAATGCAGTTAAAAGTTGCTTTAGTGTCACAATATTCACTCACGTTTTCCTCAATCGCATTGAAACATAATTCCCACTGGTCAGTTCGAAACCGCATGTAATTAAATAATTATTTCGAGATTTCGTTAGAATGTAAGATATTCAGCCAAACGTTATGCAATAAAAGACGAATAGTCTTTTTCATTAAAATACGCGCACGCGTACCTGTATATTGCATACCTAGTGTCACGTAATTGCCCAGTGTGATGTATCAACGGGACATAAAATGGGAAATGAAATAGAAACTAACTAAAATTTAATGTTGTGGAAAATAACTCCAATGAATTGGAGTACACGCACATGAATTCGTATGATAAACTGTCAAAACGTTACGAGAGGTAAGGCCGGGTTCATTAAAGATCGCTACAGTATGTAAAACAGGTGAAATTTGTAGAACTAAAGGAAACATCCAACCAAATGCCCTTTTTAAATAGTAATGTAATGATATAATATAAAGTATATTTCACATGATACAATATACTTTGCAAACAGTTAGTTGATGCTTGAAAGGGACTGACGAAAACTGGGGCGAAATATTTTAATAACGCCGTAAAATAGTTGAATTAAGTAAAAATTAGTTAAATTTTGTGTCATGATACTTGAATAAATACATTTAATGTATTTGCGAAACAAAAACATGAGTTTTGAGTAAAGGAACATGTTCTCGCCCATGGGCCAAACCTTTTCTCGCCCATGGGCGAAATATTTCAATATCGCTATAAAATCGTTGAATTAAGTTAAAATGAGTTAAATTTTGTGTCATGGTACTTGAATGAATACATTAAATGTATTTGCGAAACAAAAACATGAGTTTTAAGTAAAGGAACATATTCTCGCCCATGGGCCTGCCCATGGGCCAAACCTTTTTCTCGCCTATGGGCGAAATATTTCAATATCGCTATAAAATCGTTGAATTAGGTTAAAATGAGTTAAATTTTGTGTCATGATACTTCAATAAATACATTTAATGTATTTGCGAAACAATATCATGAGCTTTAAGTAAAGGAACATGTTCTCGCCCATGGGCCAAACCTTTTTCTCGCCCATGGGCGAAATATTTCAATATCGCTATAAAATCGTTGAATTAAGTTAAAATGAGTTAAATTTTGTGTCATGGTACTTGAATGAATACATTAAATGTATTTGCGAAACAAAAACATGAGTTTTAAGTAAAGGAACATATTCTCGCCCATGGGCCTGCCCATCGGCCAAACCTTTTTCTCGCCCATGGGCGAAATATTTCAATATCGCTATAAAATCGTTGAATTAAGTTAAAATGAGTTAAATTTTGTGTCATGATACTTGAATGAATACATTAAATGTATTTGCGAAACAAAAACATGAGTTTTAAGTAAAGGAACATATTCTCGCCCATGGGCCAGATTTCGCCCATGGGCAGGCCCATGGGCGACATAGTCTAAATATTGAGTTTTTAAACAATTTTTTTTTCATTTTTTCTTCCTTGGTATGTTCCCATGAAAACGGCATGTTTAATTTTGTAAATACCTTTAACCGAGACTGGGCAAAGAGTGTAGAGTTTCTGGACTTTTGGGTTTCCAGAATTAAAATGGGACGTGTTTCAGTATAATTATGTGAAACATATCCTTAAAGTCTTTAAAGAATATACACCAAGGGAGGTAACTCCACTCACTCTATATTGGAGTCCCCTTGCAGCCGCTCCATGAGGTTGAAGGGGGAGTAGTTGAGGAAGCCGTCAATTACGTAGATCACGCCGTTACTGCAGCCGTAGCCACGCCCTATCAGGTCGATATAGGCCGGCTCGTACCCCGCGTCGATATATGTGTCTGAAAAACAGCAAATAAAGGACATCTGTAACGTCATTGATCACTGCAGATCTTCAAGTCGACCGTATTAGCCAGTTACAATCTTGTACAAAGCCATAGTTGTACACTTACACAATACCTCAGAACATCCAATATGTCAAGTGTATAATTTATTTATTTTAAACTGCAAACAACAAATTATATTTTCTAGAATGGATTGTCTATATATAAAGAAAGTAAACACACATGGTTGTTTGATGGTGGCTAATAATTAACAAAGAAAATGTGATTATTTGGTGAAGTCTTTGATACAGGTATAATAGTTGTGTTCTTGGACCTTGAGTTTGTAATTGTTTGGTAAAGTCTAGTTTTGATGAATACACTTTCTTTAGCTCGGACTTTTAGAATCGTCATTTCATTGATTCCACTTTTACTATCATCATGTCATTGATTCCACTTTTACTATCATCATGTCATTGATTCCACTTTTACTATCATCATTTCATTGATTCCACTTTTAGTATCATCATGTCATTGATTCCACTTTTACTATCATCATGTCATTGATTCCACATTTACTATCATCATGTCATTGATTCCACTTTTACTATCGTCATGTCATTGATTCCACTTTTACTATCATCATGTCATTGATTCCATTTTTACGTAATCTGGAATAACGAACTTTAACAAATTCAAGCATGTCTTTGATTTGTTTAAGGCATTTAATGGTAATTTGGTAGCTCGACATGTGTTTTTGAAGAATTTTAAAAAGTAAATAAATTACAACAATTACATTCCTCTCTGTACGAAAACAATAATATCACTGTGTTACATCTATTTATTTATATCATTTTATAGGTATATAAAACATAGGAAGCCCCGCTTACCATCCCCAGACCTGCGCAGCGTGAAGGTCGTATTGAGCGAACTCCGAGACACATATTCCTCCACTTGGTAGCGCCGAAGGAACTCGTCGTCCAGTCGGAATGACGGAAACAGATGGCCTCGGAATAACTAAAATATTACACATGTTTCAAACATTAACTAATTTCTAGTTTAATTCAAGACTCAGTAAGAGTGTCTGCACTAAACCAAGGGACAGGGGGAACCAATGATTGGCCATATTGTACTCATTATGGCATATTGTGTACCAGTTCTAATTAAAGCTACTGTCTAAGGACAGCTGGGTAGTCTAGTGGTTAAAGTTTTTGCTCATCACGCCGAAAACCCGGCTTTCCTATATGGCAACAACGTGTGAAGCCCATTTCTGGTGTCCCCGTCATGATACTGCGTGACTATTTCTAAAACCGGTGTAAAACCATATTCATTCACGGCTATAGATCGTTTGACAGGAATAGAATAAAATAGTATAGGGAACTTTGAACCACCCGTCGGGATTCCACGCAGACTATGTACCCCACACTTTTCAGTACAGCTACTGAAGGATGAACGGTTGACTACAGTGTGTGACGTAGCTGATTGTGTGTCGCAGCTGATTGTGTGTCGCGCCACAGAACAGGCAGTGCTCAAGCAATCATTGCCCGTGTTTATCTGACAAGTCGTGCGTCTCGAGACATGACGCAGTCATACAGGTTTTAATAAACTTGGGTCATGAAACTTCACTTAAGAAGGTTTTCACAAAGCTAAGGTCATAATGAAAGTTAAAAGACATAGCATATTATCAATCGAATATTATTTTAAGTGAAACTCCTGTAAATTATAAAAAACAGCAACTATACCTTTCTTAAAACATGTGTGCTGTTTCGGATGCGGTCGAGTCGGGAGATGGCGAGGGAGTTCAGGAAGTCAGCAGAGGGCGCAAACACTGTGAGATTTCTCTCCCCTTTGTTGACCAGGCTGTTGAACTCCGGGAGGCCGGACATGATCATATAGAAGGCGCTGCAATTACAATACACATGCTCAGTCACACCTGTGTAGTTACATTACATGATTAAAAAGGGTTGATGATCGAAATGAAAAGAAAATTAAAATACCTGTTATTGGTTCTCAAAGTATTGATTAAACGAGAGAAAAAAAGAGGAACATTTTAAAAATGGAATTACTTTTGTTTCATTCGTAATTGACTCGAAGGAAAAAAGACTATTTTGTATTAATGATATCCCACATTTGGACACCGGACTCAGAACAAAGATATCGTCAAGGGTATTAAGCGTGAGACATCATCCACGATTTATTGAAGTTATTAAAGAAAGACAGTTCCGTGTCTATTTTCAGCCTAGATTTCTAAATTGTATTTAAACAATCCATAAACTTATTTGAACAGAATGTGCTTTGAATAAGACGAAATCCAACTCTCCAAGCCTAAGATTCCCAGATGGTCGGAACTGGATATAATCCAGGTGATATATGACAGACTCCAAACATGCAGCAACATACCGCAGCTCATCTGTGGAATCCAGCATTTCCGCCACGGTCTTGTAGGGGTAATAGACGAGGTTGTTGATGATGTGAATGATGCCGTTAGACGCCGGGATGTCGGGGACGATCACCTTGGCCCACATGTTGTTGTTGACGACGTACACTGAAACAGAGACAGAGTTAACTGTTTCGGTAAGAAGTTGAAGTCGATTTGTCAATCCTGTCTTTACCCGTGAAGATCCGGGGTAGAATAGGTCCTTAGCAACCCATGCTTGCCGTAAAAAGCGACTATGCTTGTCGTAGGGGCGACTAACGGGATCGGGTGGTCAGGCTCGCTGACTTTGTTGAAACATGTCATCGTATCCCAGTTGCGTATATCGATGCTCATGATATCAATCACTGGATTGTCTGGTTCAAACTCTCGATTATTTACAGACTGTCCTCATAGCTGGAATATTGCTGAGTGCGGCGTTTAACAACAAACAGACAAAACACAATCCTGTCTTGTATATATGGATTAAGGTACCATCATCCCACTGTAGATGGAGGGGATTGACTCACCGTTCCCCGACTTTTTGACGATGTAAATGACGTTTTTATCCGCCTGCAGCATCTGTCTGTCGGCGAGTTCGTCAATGTTCTTAGCAACACCCGTGACGATGTGTGCCTGCATCAGCTGCAAGAGAATGTCGGGTAAGGTGATGTATATTCCAGTGTCAAGCAGAGCCAATCGCCTACATTACCAATATATCTTAGGGTGTGTGTATGGTGGGATGGTGGAGGTTTTGTTTTTTAACATAAAGTGTTCAAGAAAATATTCGAAAACATATTTTTGTTGTTCCGGGTTTTAAAAAAAAATTGGTGGATGTTGGACATGCAAGATGTCCTGAAAGCAATATACAAAAATACTGAACCTCTCCTTTCAAAGAAGAAAACACTGAACATAATGTGAAGGAGTGAAAATATATCTCTAACAATATTCTGAATATATTGAATGGTCGGTCCCTAAAATAATCCTGCATCCACATTCTCAGACGTCTGGTCCATTCATGCGTCAGCATCCCCATCCTAGCATCGCAAAAATTACAAATTGCCATTGACATTTGCGTGTATGTCATCCCAACCCTAACATGCCTGCGTTCACATATTTTGTTTGGGTCGAAAGAATGACTCAAAGCCATCCTCGTACCCGATCGTCTTCGCGACTTTTTGTTTCGGTTTGTATTTCTTGGTTGAGAAAATATCAAGTGTAAAAAAAACTTGGTCGGTAGGCGAGAAAAACTAAAATTATAGTATCTAGCTTTTTCTATTATGTTTTGGAATCATATTCTTATTTATTTTGGTTCTCGTGGTTTTTTGTATTCTGCGGTGTTCTATTCATGCTTGATATTGAATTGTGGTGAACATGTATGCAGTCCAGTAATAAATTAAATAAGTTTTTAGGGGCGAAGGATCCGTAAATTAATTCGAGGAAAGTGTCGCCTTGTAGCTTACTACAACACAAAGCCAGTATGACCCCACTCTGACAGCAGCCCCTCGCAGTCCCCATCCACAAAGCCAGTATGACCCCACTCTGACAGCAGCCCTCGCATTCCCCATCCACAAAGCCAGTATGACCCCACTCTGACAGCAGCCCCTCGCAGTCCCCATCCACAAAGCCAGTATGACCCCACACTGACAGCAGCCCCTCGCAGTCCCCATCCACAAAGCCAGTATGACCCCACTCTGACAGCAGCCCCTCGCAGTCCCCATCCACAAAGCCAGTATAACCCCACTCTGACAGCAGCCCCTCGCAGTCCCCATCTCACCTCTTTGGTTTTGTTGATGTTTTTCAGCAGGGAGTTGACGGAGGCCCAGGGAAGGCTGGCGTAGGCGTCGTTGTGGGGGATGAAGACGGTGAAGCTCTGCGCCAGCTGGGAGAGGTGGTCCTGTAGGGCTGGGATGGCGCGGAACATGGTGCGTGTGTAGCTGTAGGGGGAGACATACACCAATATAGTTCCTGGAGGCAGCCACAGACATGGACACTAGACCTGCGGTTCTTGCCAAACTCACCAATAGTTCACGTATCATGAGGACTTTGTGTCACTTTTAGGGTGTTTGCTATATGTTATCATTATAAGTGTTGGATTCTGATCAATTGTTTGGATTAATTTTATATTTAAGCGGTCTTCATTTAAGTTGTAAAGGGAAGTAACTTTGTTGTTGTTGTTGGTATCGCTATGTGCAAGAGACTGTGCTGTGAGCGGGGGACCGTAGAGGTTATAAAACGGTAATTATGCAATTAAATACAAAACTTCAGTCACCGAGAAGTAAGACATTATTAAAGTGACTGTTTATTTTCATATTTGCGTCTAAATATTAGTATATTCATAGACGTTTCTGCATTATTTTGCAGTCAATCAAGCCGACAGAGCTACCTTAGTATTTCGTGGCAACGGCACCCTTCAACTAGAACAAGAGACTGTTAGAATATGAAACTAAGAATTAGAATAAATGATGAAGTTGAAGAATGATTTGACGTCCTCAATTCTCGAAACCCACAATAAGTACTAGTAGACTAAACATATTAATTTCTATCGCTGCAGTGGATTAACATAATTTCCATCCGTCAAAGTCAGATTTCCTTGGGTCAGGTCAAGGCAATCAAAAAGGCAATACGCGTAATATTTTTACTCTAAAATGATTTAATATGTAATGTAACTAAAACTTCTAACTGAAAATATCTTTGAATATGTCAACAATCTCATGCTTTTTGTCTTTGTTATTGTTTTTTGCTGTTTTGTCGAGGCGTCTTAAACCCTAATGACTTATATCTTTATCCGACATATATAACTTTACTGCTGTTCCGACATCCAACAAGAAAGGTAAGATAAAACGATCCTGATATATTGTTGGTTTAACGTCTCAGTGTAATGATTCATTGACCCAGTGCGACATCACAGACATATATATAACAGCAGGACGGAGGGTGATATACAACAATGTCACGACTCTGAAAAGGACTTAATTAGATGAAAGTCGCGACTGCTGAACATACAGTGTCCTGTCCCAATTGATAAAGAGAGTATTAGCTTAGTTCTAGCAAGTGAGACACAGCTGATGGATAGGTGGGGTTTTAACCCAGATAGGGTCAGGGCAGCCACCCACTTTGACGCATTTGTTCATAGCTGAGTAAGAGATCACACGGGCGTTGTTTGATTTATGGCACAATTCTCCGACCCCGATATTTTACAAATGACGAATTCAAATGTGCAGGAAACAAAATGAAAAATATATTGGCATGGGAAGGGAGATAACTCTGTTCTTGACATGAACCACTCTGAGTTACTGCAGATGTTTCGTAAATTTCATTGATTTTTTTTTTTTGGGGGGGGGGGGGGGGGGTATTTTATAAAACTGTAACCGTACTTCTAAAGTATGATTTTAAAAATAGTATTTTATATCATAAATTGACCAAATGTTTATACAAATATAAGATAAGGGTTTTTATCGTTAAATATCCTTTTCACTAAGCGTTGATATTTTAACAACAGTGATAACGAATGGTATACGCCATGGGAATAGAGACTATTTGAATGATAACCAATATTAGCGTTGCTTGTTGTTCGTTCAACCTGGAGAAGACTGTAAAATATTCAAATTATTTTTGGTTTGGGATCGACTTTGTCACGGGTACCAATCACCTCCTGTACAATGTATGAAAGCCATTCCTAGTGTCCCCGGTCCCGATATTACTGGAATATTGGAATATACGACGCACTCACTCATCTAATTTCACAGATTGATTTTGCTTTTCAGCGTATCCTCATAGGCCAGTTCAAGTTTATGAGAAGGGAGGTAACTCTTCATTTCTCTCATGGTTGATTCTGAGGACTGGTTGTTCAAATTCAAATTGGTGATAATACACCTAAAGCTGCCTCTCAATAACAACCTTCGGATATATCGAACTAATTCGTCACACCCGGAGTAGACTTGGCAACACCACTAGATGACGATGTACCTGATGTCCGGTCGTCTGTCCATCTCCTCAATGATGCTCCGGATGGCCACGTGCAGAATGTCGTCCACGATGTGTAGTACGCCGTTTGAACACCAGATGTCCTTCACAATCACGCGAGCTTTCACGTGACTTCCCTCCACCATCATATCTGAATGCAGACACAAATGTTGACGTAATGATTGCACCATGCATTATTAATACTGGAAGCAGACTATATAATATAGAGTTTGCCCTTGTGAAGTAAAGGTAGACAAACACAAGAGCAATTAAGTGTACTGCCACAGACTGAGTATATATTCATGTATTAGTTGTGTCAGATCCTTAAAACGCCAGACAGATAAATTGTCTTACATATACCGCTATCTTACGGTCCAGTCTATTCGGAGGCCTCAACCAGTTTATTCGGAACAAACGGCGGCTTATTTCCCAATTGCGTTCTTAACGATACGCTTATCGCATCTCCAACACATTAACACTGATTTACATCTAAATAAGAACATCAAGCAAATAGGCGCTTTGAGGCACTGACATTGTTCACAAACAGATTTCAGCACTAATACGGTCGTAAGTCTATGTAAAGCTACGATTGTTGCGCTACGGTAGACTTGATGAGGAACGAGGGCCTGATTCATAAAGCGCTAACATTGACATAACAAACAGCCTTGAGAAATTCATCATGTGACCCATGATACCCCAGTAGATCTGGGCCTCGTTCAGCAAAAGAATCTTAGCTCTAAGACGATCTTAACTTCCGTACTTTAACATAGCCTTACGACAATCGTAGCACTAAGATCCTTTGTGTGTGTGTGTGTGTGTGGGGGGGGGGGGGGGGGGGGGGAGAAAGAGGGTAGTATAGTAAGGTTAACGCCGATTTCACGACGAGACCAACTGTTTGACCGCTGATGTAACCAACAGCCCCGTTGAGGAGATTTCAGGATTAATATTTGGCACAAACGACAGTCAAATTAACCTTGAACGGTAAAAAATAATCAGTGTCTCACCAGCGAGACCTTCCTAAAGCCGTAACGTCATCTTACATATGGAAGGTTCAAGGACGGCGCTGTCTTAGGCGCAGATGTCCCCAGCACGGTGACTTGGTTGACACTCGTCATTTTACCATGACGGCGGTAGACATTGCTAGTTATATAATTCCCTGGATTGTCTGGTCAGGCTCGTGTACACCATCGGGTTACGCCGTGAATCGTGCTGAAGGCGACGTTAAAGAACACAGACAAAATCTACTGATATGAGAACGCCGTTCTACGTACCTTCATCTTCTGTGCCGGTCCTGGAGTCCTCCTTGTAGATGCGGAGACTCTTGCCGGCCAGCGTCCCCACCTGCACGGAGCTGGCCACACTGGACGAGCTGAACTGTCCCTGGACAATCTGACCCCTTAGTGCCTGGCAATACAACGAGTAATACAGTAATACATGTACCAATCGTGGTAGGTTTTGAGGTCGTCATTTGGGTTTTAAAAAAGCATTATTTGTCAATAATGATATATTGATTTAATCATATAAATCACAAACAAGCGTGAAATTTTATTCGTTTACAAATGAACATATGGTACACTATGTGAGGGTAGGAGTTGAGTTCTGCATTACCTGGTACACCGTGTGGGGGTAGGAGTTAGGTCTTGCATTACCTGGTACACTGTGTGGGGGTAGGAGTTAGGTCTTGCTTTACATGGTACACTGTGTGGGGGTAGGAGTTGAGTCTTGCATTACCTGGTACACTGTGTGGGGGTAAGAGTTAGGTCTTGCATTACCTGGTACATCGTGTGGGGGTAGGGGTTAGGTCTTGCTTTACATGGTACACTGTGTGGGGGTAGGAGTTAGGTCTTGCATTACCTGGTACACTGTGTGGGGGTAGGAGTTAGGTCTTGCTTTACATGGTACACCATGTGGGGGTAGGAGTTGGGTCTGACATTACCTGGTACACCATGTGGGGGAAGGAGTTGAGTCTGGCATCACATAGTGCACCGTGTGGGGGTAGGGGTTGAGTCTGACATTACCTGGTACACCATGTGGGGGAAGGAGTTAAGCGTGTCCAGGGCGGATCGGGACGTGGTCTTCAACACCGAGTCGCTAGCCATGAACATGGTCAACGCGCCAGAAGTCTCTGCCGAGAGTTTCGCCTCTATGTCCGGGTACTGTATAGCGAAGGAGTACATTATACTGAAACAGACAGAACATACTTCATGAAATAACTTTGTCGAAATAAAACAGTGTCAGTAATCATCTTAACTACAAATGTGGTATTTAGAGGATAACTTACAAACCGAGAAAAACTACGACTCATCTGTTCTGCATGCGTTAGTTTCGAAACATTAATTTTAAACATAGAGTAAACGAGAGACAGATGGTCCGTTCTTTGGGTTGGTCTTCATATACTTATGGGCAAAAATAAGGGATCGTCTGCTAAATGACAAGGAACAGTTCATTAAGGGGTCGAGTTCATTTATACCCGCGTCCAGTTGCACAGAACAGTACTATCGCTGCGACTGTCGTAAGTTTTTGTTGATGTATGGGAGCTACGATGGTCTTAAAGCTAAGACTGCTTTGTGCCGTGATCCATGGGGTCACACTCCAATTCAAACACAGGAGTTTGCTCTTGCGATCTTATCAGGTATAATGTACAAAATACAAAGCAATATGTGACATGTTCATCATCATAGACTTGTTGCTTTGTTGGTATCAAGTCTAATTACCAATGATTAACATATAGAATATACACAATGTAAAAGCTTTGCCTATTCGCACTTGACTCTGCTGAGGTTGAATTGTACCTGAGCTGCGGGATGTTCTCGATGGCCTCCCAGATGGTGAAGTTCTTGAAGAAGAGGATGTTGCTGATGAGGTGGATCACGCCGTTGGTGCAGCCGATGTTGGTCATCTCCAGTCTGGCTCTCACTGATCCGCTCTCTAGGTACGTATCTGGGATTGGAGAAAACGTGTTAACACAGTGTTTGGGCCGTCGTTTGTTGTCGAGTGAGTAAGTGAGTGAATATTCTTTTACGTTAAGGCGATATTCCAGCTATGTAATGGCGGCTTATAAACAATCGAGTTCGGCCCAGTCAAAGTGGAGGTACATGTTTTTAGTAACGTCCCGCAACCAATCCACACACTCTGATCATTTGATCCTCAGTCTGTCGGCTCTAAAGCACAATTCCGTTGAGATATCCTCACATAGGTTTGTTGATAGAAACTTTACACGACTGATTTGTAAGCAGTGTGTGGATAGTCGAGTATTCCACCTTACCTCCATCTACGTGTTTGATGTGAATGGTGCGATTGTCCATCGTCCTCAGCATCTGATCATGGGACAACATGGCGGCGTCAAGCTGCACATCCGGGATTATGTGTCCAAACAGTAGCTGAAGCAAAACCAATGGGAAGTAAGATAATACTAATAATAATATCACAAAGCTGCCACATAATGATAATAATAATACAACAAATGATAACGACAATAGCAACATCAATAGTAAATTCAACTGGTAATATTCAAATACTGATCACTAATTTTATGTATTTCAAAAAAGAACGTGTGAGATTCTAATGCTAATAATTATAATAACAACAAAAGATGATTATAACAACAACTGTAAACCAATCTGAAAATTGGTACTGATGCAAGTAATAATAACTGTAATATTGACAATTCCACTACTCCAGTCACTACTGATGAAAGTCCCAGTAACATCGCTACTAAACTGTCGGGAAAAGAACCTACACACCCATGTTTGATGGTGGCTAAACGGAAACAAACAAGAAATGGTAATTCGATGGTGATGTATTGATACGGGTATCATAGTGGTGTTTTGGACATTAAGTTTACGGTGTTTCGGTGACTGTTTTCAGCCTAGTAACGTTTCATAACGTTTGAATATTTTGGTCGAATCATTTTTCAAATGTATACTTTCTTTTCCCCGACAGTTTACACCATGCACATGACCGTACCATGAGGTAGATATAACCAGACCTTACATATGTGACTTACATACGTGACATACATATGTGACTTACATACGTGACATACATATGTGACTTACATACGTGACATACATAGGTGACTTACATACGTGACTTACATATGTGATTTACATATGTGACATACATAGGTGACTTACATATATGACATACATAGGTGACTTACATACGTGACTTACATAGGTGACTTACATACGTGACTTACATAGGTGACTTACATATGTGACATACATAGGTGACTTACATATATGACATACATAGGTGACTTACATACGTGACTTACATAGGTGACTTACATATGTGACATACATAGGTGACTTACATATGTGACATACATAGGTGACTTACATACGTGACATACATAGGTGACTTACATACGTGACATACATAGGTGACTTACATACGTGACATACATAGGTGACTTACATATGTGACATACATAGGTGACTTACATATGTGACATACATAGGTGACTTACATACGTGACATACATAGGTGACTTACATATGTGACATACATAGGTGACTTACATATGTGACATTCATAGGTGACTTACATATGTGACATACATAGGTGACTTACATATGTGACATACATAGGTGACTTACATACGTGACATACATAGGTGACTTACATATGTGACATACATAGGTGACTTACATACGTGACATACATAGGTGACTTACATACGTGACATACATAGGTGACTTACATATGTGACATACATAGGTGACTTACATATGTGACATACATAGGTGACTTACATATGTGACATACATAGGTGACTTACATACGTGACATACATAGGTGACTTACATACGTGACATACATAGGTGACTTACATATGTGACATACATAGGTGACTTACATATGTGACATACATAGGTTACTTACATACGTGACATACATAGGTGACTTACATACGTGACATACATAGGTGACTTACATATGTGACATACATAGGTGACTTACATACGTGACATACATAGGTGACTTACATATGTGACATACATAGGTGACTTACATACGTGACATACATAGGTGACTTACATACGTGACATACATAGGTGACTTACATATGTGACATACATAGGTGACTTACATACGTGACATACATAGGTGACTTACATACGTGACATACATAGGTGACTTACATATGTGACATACATAGGTGACTTACATACGTGACATACATAGGTGACTTACATATGTGACATACATAGGTGACTTACATACGTGACATACATAGGTGACTTACATACGTGACATACATAGGTGACTTACATACGTGACATACATAGGTGACTTACATACGTGACATACATAGGTGACTTACATACGTGACATACATAGGTGACTTACATATGTGACATACATAGGTGACTTACATATTTGAGGAGTTTCTCCCCCTCCTCGTCATCCCTATCCAGCTCCAGCTGCTGGGACGTGGGGATCTTGCTGAAGGCCCAGTCGGTGGGGGCGAACACGGTGTAGTTGACGCTGGTGCTGTTCAGCCTGGCCTGGATGCTGTCGGGCAGTTTCTTCATGTACTCCCACATTTTGCTAGAAGCAGTCAGAGTAAATGTACGTTAAACCTCAGTGTTTATTGTGAAGTGTGGGTCAGGGATGGCGTAGACATTGCGTGTTGACTTTACTCCCTATTTTAGTGATAGGCCTTTTGTGTTTATCCCCCCGGCCTAACCCAGCCGAGGTTATTCACTCATTAGAGTGTTGAGTTAATTAACTCTCAGGTGTTAATTGGTCTAGCCGACTTAATTGTCTGTCAATCCAGCAGTTATCTTGACAAAGTGTTGATTTGGCTTCCCTCTTTGTGTTACTGTTTTCAGTTTCTTAGCTAATCAGCTTGTATATTTGTTCTGATTTAATTAATCAGTGATCGTTGTCAGTGTAAATTGGGTTTTTGATCCTATTTTTTATCTATACTTACAACTTGCTGTTAGTAATAAACCTGTGAGCCTATAAACACGTTTCATTATTATTTCATTCTTGTTTAATGACACTCAGGTTTATGGAGCACAGCTCCCTGACAATTTGTAGGTTGCATTCAGAAGTTTTCGTCATCAAGTTCTTTTCTAAAAGTTGGACCACAAGTGTGAAGTACAGAGGGATCGGTCGGTGCGCGGTTTACACTGACATCATGCCTTATCTACTCTATATACTTAACGGAACAAGCCGAGTTGATCCGAGTGATAAATGTGACGTACGCACCTTGTTTCTTGCATACCACCGAGTCTCTGCACAACGTTGTCGTAGACGAAGTACAGGAGGTTGTCGATGACATGGAGCACGCCGTTGCCAACGGGGATGTTTGCCTGTACAACCCGTGCTCTCACCATGCCGTTGTAGACATAGACTGAAAATACAGGTAAACATGGTGTACTGAATACAGGGTTAGGGCGTACTTGTCATGATGTTGGTTGTAAGATATGGACAAAGTATGCGTGACTGCAATCTAGATCGCCAGCCGCCGTTGACACGTGACAAGTGCTCAAGTATTTTAAAACTATCAGTCCGTGAGAAAATATTGTCAAAGACAAAATAAAATTTAGGTTGTTTGTTCAAGACAAACATTGAAAAAAAGAATTCGAATTTTTGAATTTGTTTTTGGTTTCTTTTATCGGGGTGGGGGGGGGGGGGGGGGGGGGGGGTGGGGGGGGGGTACATTTTCATCCCTATTTAAACAGTTCACTTTAAATCTGTGAAGAAAACTTTAAGGAAAAGAGGTGTCAGTTATTATCAAGTATTTATGATTTTACACATGGGCATACGTATTTAAGCCTAAACACCTGGCCTCGCGTAAATTTAAGGCTTCTGACGAAACGAAGGCTATGTGGCAAATATTACAATCTGTTTTATTGGAACGATGCTTTAATTTAGTTAAGGCAGATGGGGGATTCACAAGACCTCACCACACTGCGAACTTACTTTGGCCGTTGTATCGAGTGAAGCTGAGTGTGCCGACTGACGCCTGGATGTTGGGCATCGGTCCAATTGATGGAAGAAACAAGACCGAGTACGGAACTATATGTGCTCGGTAGACCTAGATAAACAGACATAATATAGAAGCGTTCATAAAACGTGTTGAAATGCATATTGATGTCTTAATCACTCCAGTGAAGATTCAGAGTCAGGCGATGTCTCCATCAACCTTGCTTGTGAGTTAATAATGTGCATATTCATAATACGCCAAATCATGTTTAAAGCGCCACATTATTACTCCGGCCAATGGGTCAGTATTTGTTTTTAATTATCAGCTTCATGGGGAGTATATACGATGTGAATGAATGACCAGGCTCAGTAACTTGGTCGAGGGTCATCGTACCCCGATGTCCAATTCTAATCACTGGATTGTCTGCTCCAGACTCGATTATTTAAAGGCCGCCATTACATAGCTGGGGCAGTGCTGGTTGCGGTGTTATATTCGTACAACAAACACACAAACACAAACACACAAACACACAACACGAAAATTAACCACCGTGCAGATTCATAACATTGTCAGTGACAACGCTTGCAAGTCGTTCCATAATACCAGCAGGAATTGTTGCGTACATCCAGTTGTTGGATTAAAACCGGTGGGGATAACACGACAGAATAGGTTTTGAGTAAGTCCTGCGTATCGACGGTATTGTGTGGACCCATGACGAGTACAGGGAGCAGTTGTTAAAGCGGACGTCCCGGGTGATTTTGTGTCATCGTACCGCGACCGTGGACAGATAGGTTACTCTCTCACAACCAATTTAGGAAGTCGATTATTCCCAAACAGACTCAGTATAAACATGTGTTTGTTTGTTTGTGGTTTAACGCCGCACTCAGCATATTCCAGCATGTATATTGCGCTTCCTGGAAACAATCGAGTCTGGACCAGAAAATGCAGTGATTGATATTATGAGCAAAGAACCACGCTGTCGGCGGACGATTACATGCACTCGACATGAAGTGTCACCAAATCTGACAATTCGATCCATTCTGTCGCCTCTCATGGGTAGCACAGGTTGCGGGGGACCAATCCTAAAGTGCAATCACCACGGAGTGACAGACCGTTTCTCATGCAGACAGTAGGGGCACGGATTGCTCAGTCGTCTAGGGCGCCGCAATTCGCTTTGCAGAGTTGCGTCCCTTAGGCACAACAGATAGTGGTTTCGAATCCCAGTTCGCCCCGATTATGTTTCTAGGTTTGTTAGCACCATACCTGTGCTCGTCGGTTTCACCGAAGTGGTAAACTTCTAAGACCTACATCACGTCGGGCTTTCCTCCCGCATTAAGCTGACACGCCGCGATATAACTGGAATACTATATAACGTAAGCCACACAATGCGATACAGGAGCCACTCACTTTTTCGAGAAGTCCCCAATCTAAGAAGATCCGGTCTTTGCCATACGAGGGCATTGCCAGGAGAAAGGAATCGTTGGGTGAGAAGGATGTGAAGTAGAGGCTGGAGTTCCTCGTCTCTGCCTCAAGATCTGGCACCACGATCTTCGCCTTGATGATAGACCTGTAGCAGCATAGTCACGGTCATGTAACATGACATAGCATGACATGTTGTAGCAGCTATATATGTAATGTGACGCAGTAAAAACAATTCCTTAAAATAAGACATATACTCACCGCCAAAAGAAACGCGAACCACGGGAACATATAAGGAAATTTGTACATTAAGAAGAGATGTTTCCAATGTGTACCAATTAATGACAAATCTGACAGTCAAGCGTTACCACGGTGTCTTTATTGTGCCAATGGTGGTCACACCAGGATTTGACTGACAATTTGGGTATTGACCCGAAACTGTGTAAGCCCTTAACATCTGAAAAAAAACCAATTATGTCATCTGCCTTTTAATCCATTAAACTGTCTTCAGTCAATTTTTTGTCAATCTTGCCCCATTAGTATTTCTTGTCTTTACTGTTGAAAATAAATAACATGTATACTGCATACTCGACTTGCGTTTCTTTTGCGTGTGAGTATATAATACTTGTTACGTCTTTAATCTAATCACGATATGCGGCACGTGATTTCTAAACTTTACAGGCTAATCATGCACGTGCATCTCGAGCCATGGATCTATGACGTCACACGTGATGCGTACTGCAGCGCACATGCCATCAAACCAATCTTATATCTCTTGCAAATGAGTAAGTTTTCATATGCTAAACAACATGTATGGCGTTACTTTTGGCGGTGAGTATATAATGACTGTCGGGTAATGATACTCAAAATCATCTACGAAATGTCAAATTTAAACTTGAGACTAATACCCATATTTGTAACTGCCAGTGATGAGGCGACTATTTCTATCAGATGGGAAGAGACTTGCAACTCTCTTAATGATTCACAGATAATGACTTACACTGATATAGACAGACATAAATAGATATGGACAGGGGTGTGACGTAAGAGAACGATCGGTGCATTGTAACAGTATACACGAGACCACGTTGGCAGGCAGTGATACAGCTGGAATATTGATGAGTACGGCGTAACACGACACTCATTTTCTGCCGTCTTAGTGCAGATCTGGGGAGCACTTGTTAAGCGTCTTAATTCGGATATTACACAAGGTAAATTCCAGTGAACTGAGTCAGTTTTCATAGACACAATTCACATGATCATGATTTCACATCAGTCCTGAGTTGAGGTCACTGTGACCGTCTTTGGCATGACCCTTGTGCTTGTACGACCACAGTAACTGGTAATCCTCTGCAGGGAGGTGCAAAGTGAGGCTAAATGGCGGAAACAGACAAAGTGCTCTTACTTAGTGTTCTTCTCAGCTGACAGCAGTCTGAAAAATGTTCTGAACATAATCGCGAAGATTCTCTGGCTGACAGTTGGGTCGTTTTACCAACACGAGCTTATCCATTCATCTCGAACATCTCAGACGGAAGCTGATGAAAACTAACAGTACTGGATCTGGCAATGACAGAGTTGGTACATCTTCTAGCTACACACCCGTCCACCGTATCAGCTAACAATCAAATACAACCGAGAAAGACCAAACAGATGAATAGCTGCTAAGCATCAGAAGATAGATGATGCAGTAGATACACTCTGCATCCAAGTCTCCGTAACAGCCAATGAAGACAATCGTCACGGGCCGCTGTAGCGGTACCTTCAGGCCACGCCCCAGCCAGTTTGTTCTGGAAACTGATTGTGGAGCGTGTGATTTCAGGACTTTCACCTGGACAGTTAAATACTTTCACAAATGTTTCGAAATTGACTTCACATAGTTAGGAAAATTGGTGTTCTTAACAGTCGTCATGATATAACTGGAATTGTGCAGACTGCGGCGCAAAACAACATACTCACTCAAATGACAGGTTGGGGATGGTGGGACGCTCTATGTACTCGGCCAGAGTGTTGTTGCTCGACATGGGGGCCAGCACTCGGTCCATGATGTGAAGCACGCCGTTCTCAGTCTGGATGTCGCTCTCTATAAAGCGGGCACCGTTTATTGTGGTAAACTGTGTATGAAAGCAGAAACATCATATGTCACACATATCGCATTGAGTACGTTAGTAAAGAAATGAAAACATACGCTTTCATGTGCAGATAAATATCGTTCATCGGGACCTCACTAATTCGAAACCCCAGTTATCCGGACGACTTGTGTTTGGAACATTGCGATACAACGTCTTGTATAACGGAAACAACTGATTCAGTGTATATCAGTTTGTAATGATTATAACAGTTCCTCGTTAAGCACATCACGCGATCAGCCAGGAAACAAGGGACCTTTAGGGAAAAATCATATTTTGACTTCTCGTTATATGTTAAAACTACATTATCTTAAGAACACAAAAATACAATTCACAAGCTTCAATTCATACTTATTACAGAGATACATGGCAGCAAACATTTGGACTCGTTTTCTGTCCCATTTTCATACTTATAACTGTATATGTAATAATTGCAGTTTTTAGATATGATGTCATGAAATATATTTTAAAATAATGCTTTATAATATTACATTACGAACGAACGAGAGAAAAAAACAGATTTTTTTGTACAGTCCGCATGCATTTACGGAGGCTGTTGACGTCAAACGTACATCTTTATGAAGTCACAGCACAATTGCATCCTAGCACCCATATGGTCCCTTGTCTCTTGGTGGGTCACACATATATTAATAATGTTGGGCAACTAGTTGATACTTTGTTAAATTCATTTTTCGATTTTGTTCGGGTGGGGGAATTATATTGTTCAAATGACCCTAGGTACCTGAAAATACCGTGTAGAAAACATCCGTTTGACACAATAGAGGTATCAAACGTAAACTGGTTTTATCACTGATACACTCGCACGCACCTGTCCCTTCTTATCTGTATACTTATTACAGTAAATTTTGAAGTCGGCTCCCAGTCGGGTCCCCAGCATGTCTTTGTCTTTGATGTTCTCGAGTAGAAGAGCCCCTTGCACTGAAACAGCATGAAACAACATGCAATAACATGAACAACATGCAACAACATAGCAACATGCAACAACATGAACAACAAGCTTGTACTAACGCTGCTTTGGATGAGTGAGTGAGTTTGGTTTAACGTTACTGTAAAAAGTACTTCCGTTATCCCACGGCGTGACAGCATGATGAGGAAAGAAGCCCAAAGTTACTGTGCTGGCAAACATAGAAACATAATCAGGTCGAACTGGGGTTGAACCCGATCATAGGTTTCTGTTACACCTAAGGGACGCAACTCTGCCGAACTAAGTTGTGGGAGAAAATCGTGATGTGAATCAAGGTTTATGTGGAGGGTTTTTATCAACCAATGAACGCGGTTTCTCGCAGATCAAGGAACTCAATCAGAGCAAACAGCGCCTCCTGTCACGCGATGATAACTGTTGTAGCGAAATCCGGCGTCGAACTACAAACAAGAACCTTACCCTTACCTGTAACAACTCTGAATGTTCAGGTGTAACCATAAATTTACTGATATTGTTATATGGCTGTTTATTATATTGTTAAACACTGTTGTAATTGTATTACATTGATTCTGCTGAGATTCAGTAGAAGGTCATATCATTGTGTTTTGACAAGAATTAGTTGTCAGGAATGTATTACTTATTACGTAAGCAGTGGTGTGGAAGTTACTATATTCAGATATTCAGATCAAGTGTTTTCTAGAATTTTCAGAAATGTTTTTGTTCAGCAGGAATAAATCCAGTACTGTATAGAAACTTCCAGAAGGGACTAAGACTTGCCTCTCCCGTCTCACATTTCATCTCACTTTACATCAAGACCAACGGTTGTATAAAGATCACAATTTCACCCTGGATATCCAGGCTAGGCCTACTTTGGAAGTTTGACCACTGTTGCTGCTGGGTGAGTATTGTTATCCGTGTGTTTAGTGCTATAACCACTGCTGTTGTATTTTATACTGCCATTGTACTTGTACTGCCGACCCGTGAAGATTCTGGGGTAGAATAGGTCTTCAGCAACCCATGCTTGCCGAAAAAGGCGACTATGCTTGTCGTAAGAGGCGACTAACGGGATCGGGTGGTCAAGCTCGCTGACTTGGTTGATGCATGTCATCGATCCCAGTTGCGTTGATTCGATGCTTATGATGTCAATCACTGGATTGTCTTGCCCAGACTCGGTTATTTACAGACCGTCGTCATATAGCTGGAATATTGCTGAGTTCGGCGTTAAACAAAACACAAACAACTTGTACTGCCATTCTATTGTGTACTGCCACTGTAAGTACTTTGCAGTAACTTTGCAGTATTGATTGTGAAACGGGCCCAGGGAATGTACATCAGGGTACGATCCTACATTTGGAAAACCCTTTTTGATATTTGGCTGAAACCTCAACCACTCAATCACTGACCCCATGGGACCGCCTCCGTGATCTAGTGGTAGAGCGTCAGAAGGTCCGGGGTTCCGATCCCCGGCCGCGTCATACCATAATATGGTACTTGTTGTTACCCTGCCTGGAGCTCGTGCCCGTCTTGGACGCTTCGTTAAATCTCATTCCACCTCATCTGACCCCATGTGGATTCTGAATAAGCATTGCTGCTGGATCACCAACATATATGCTTGTCGTACGAGGTGACTAAATAGAGCGGCTTGTATGGATGACAATGTCGATTGCGTGTCACCGTACCCCAACGCCGTGAGATGTTACTCACTGTATCAATCACTCGTTTGTCTGACCCAGTTTCAATTATTTACAGACCGTCATGATATAGCTGTACTGTTGCAGAATGTGGCGTAAAACAACAAGTAAACATTCATTCCCGCACCTACCACACTCAGGAACTGCCAAAGACCCCCCCCCCCCCCCCCCCCCCCCCCCTTCAACTCCCTCCCCCACCCCACCCACACATGATGAACCGTGGCTGACCTGAGCTGTACAGAACCAGTTCCCGCCACATGTTGACGTCATTACGGTTGTATCCAAACGACTTGGGCACAAAGTCAAAGTAGGCGTCATTGGAGGGCAGAAAGATGGTGATATTCTCAGCCATGAAGAGGTACGACAGTTCCCTTTCTTCTATTGCACGAGCGATCTGCAACAAGAACAATAACAGTAATGATAATAATCGAATGTGTATGCATCAAAAGATCATATCCGTCTTTCCGCTGTTATAAGAATCATAATTATCCGCAATAACTGTTATTTTCAATCAGCATCAATCAAACGATTAATCAAAGTCATCACAACCATCAATTTCACCGTCATCCCTGTGTAATAGTAATGATAAGAATAATAAGAGCAATAATAAGCCCCATGTTTGTGGTAAGTAAATATTTCTTGAACAGAAGTCTTCCGCCGTGCAGATGACACTGAAATACATGGCCCATCAATGAGAAGATGAGGGTGCGCAAACAGAAGGATGAATTATTGCGTGAAGCGCAAGTAAAATATACAACACCTGGCATCGCGGGTTATTGTTCGCCAAGTAAACCCTACGTTCGGAAATAACACAGATTTGCTGGAAAGGATCTCAACGATTGTTTATATCAATTGTTATTCAGTCAATTTTACAATGTTTATACTTAATATAATAGTTTCTATACCCCTCTGCTGGTTGTGTTTTCACGTGTACCAAAAGCCAAAATTAGGATCTTCACTTAAAACAGACGTGGGATAATATGGCACACAACCTCGTTACTTCACGATGTACAGTCTACAGCCACAATAGCAAATAAAATTAGGCCGACAATGGAATAAATGCGTTGCTACAAAAATAATTTTCAAACTTAAAATATCAACATATTCAAAATTTCAAATTCAGATTCTGTCACCTATTGTGTGTGCTCTTTCCACAGTTAATGTTTTGTTTTGTTTGTTTGTTAACGCCGCACTCAGCAATATTCCAGGTGTAAGACGGAGGTCTGTAAATAATCGAGTCGGGACCAGACAATCCAGTGACTGACACCATGAGCATCTATCCACGCAAATGGGATCAATGACATGAATCAACCAAGTCAGCGAGCCTGACTACCTGATCCCGTTAGTCGCCTCTAACAACAAGCATAGTCGCCTTTAACCCAAGCATGGGTTGCTGAAGACCTATTCTACCCCGGATCTTCACGGGTCCCACAGCTTATGATGAAACGTGTGGATATTTGTCTGTGTGTTGACGTTCCCAAGTAGAGATGTGTAACAGTTTTGAAAGGGAGAGTAAAACGAGATGTGGTTTTTTTTCTGTACCCCGACCATGAAATATTTATCAGGTTACTTGGTTTTCAAACTGGAAAGCTATATAGGCCAATTCACCACAATTACATGCAGTTTTTCAGGCATAAAAAAATTCTATATGATATCGTTGTTTTAATATATTAGTATATTTACATTTGATCAAAAAACGTTGAAGGGAAACAGAAAAACTGAAGATGACAGATTCCGCGGAATTCCTAAAGGAAGGGAGGCAACTCTTATCATATTGTCAACTCAATACTTCATAGACTAAATGAATCCAAGGTCATACAGTTGTGAACGCTCAACATATGGATTTTGATTTTAATTTATTTGAAAACTATTTGACCCTCATCTACTCTTTTACTGATCATTATGTTTCTCTTTGTTAAAAGTATGTTCGATACATGATTTGTGTAGCATTATAAATTGAGATGTCATACCCTGGATAATCGACGGTGATCGAAAAAGCAATTTCCAGATCCAATTATCAATATTAGATAGCACGCGACCTGAAGACTGTATATTGTTTGTTCCCATGGCTGTGACTTAGATATCAACACTGCCAAGAATATCGTTCCAAGAATGGTCTCTGACGTTTGACTGTGCACCCGAACACATGCAAACAACAACGTCAACACAAAAACAAATCCCTTAACATGAAACACCTGTAGGACGGCATTGCGGCCATTCTGTGCTCGTCCATGGCTCGGTGCAGTTAAACATTATCAAAGTGTGTTTATTCCAGCAATTTTATCTCGTACTCAAACGTCAGTTTGAATCTTGTGTTTGTAGATAACGCACTGTAGCCGGTTAGGGCAGGTTCCAAAAATGCGTCACTCTAAATCACTGCCCTTCAAGATAGGGATTCGTGCATTTGAATCGCGCAGTCGCAAAACGCTCACAAGACTGGTTAAAATAAAAAAAATCGTTCTGCTCTCAACTTTGTACATATCATATAACTCGATGAAAACACGACTGTAAGACCTCGATAAGAGTGTTTGGGATAATTCAGAATTTGATATACAACAGTTAAATATATAACAGTTGAAGTATTTCTGAAAAGTTAAAAAAAATGTAAATTCTTTGAAGAGCTCCGAACTGAAAATTGATACGAGGAACAAAGATTTCAAAATGTCGAAAAGACAAGAAGCTCGTCATCGTCGTATTACATAAGCCACATGAATTGAGTACATATTATTTACTGAATAAATATAGATCACTATATGTTTCCACTCGAGCTGAACCTACGTATAGATCGAGAATAGGTGATCAGCATTTTACTGCTCTCGCGCAATGGCGACGTAAACATGGTCTACCACTCTACACTCTTCCCGGGGTTTTTTTATCGGGGAAGAGTTCTTTCAAAAAGATTAGTTTTGTGATCCTATGAACCAACAATGAAAGATTCCTTGTTAATTGGAAATTATTGTTTACATCTCCCTATCACAGTAAACAATGTATGTCTGACGCAGTGGGTGAAAATGACGTTGTTGTTTATTGCGTGTCGTCGCGTCCTGATGTCGAAAACCCGTGGGATCCGGGGTAGAATAGGTCTTCAGCAACCCATGCTTGCTGTAAAAGGCGACTATGCTTGTCGTAAGAGTTGACTAACGGGATCGGGTGGTCAGGCTCGCTGACTTGGTTGAAGCATGTCATCCATCCCAATTGCGTGGATCGATGCTCATGATATCGATCACTGGATTGTCTGGTCCAGACTCGATTATTTACCAACCGCCGTCATATAGATGGAATATTGCTGAGTGCGGCGTTAAACAAACAAACAAACAAAACAAAGCATAAACTGTGGACAGAGCACACACAATGGATGAGAGAAGTGCGGCGTAGTTTATATTACACAAACAAACACGCTGATGTCGAACATGCTATCACCCATTGGTATTCCTGGCCAGTCTCAATCATTAATAGACCAATCGTTACATTCAAGTGATAAACACAATTTAAAGGACACAAATATGAACATGGTTACATCCGACCCGCATCTACCAACCTCTACCCGTTTGATGTCAGGGTAGCCTTGTGGTTAAAGCGTTCTCCCGTTTTGTCGAAGATCTGGGGTTTTCTTAACATTGGTGATTGGTGTCAACCGCCGTCATATAACTGAAATATTGCTGAAAACGCTGTACAGTCCAACTCGGTAACGCACATACTCTCTATAACTCTTTTGCATGTGATACGAGAGAGAGCTTAACACGTGTCTTGGAACAAAGCGTCAATGCCAGAGAACAACCAGTCTCGATTTTCTGCCGAAACATATTCCATTGGGCAAGAGGCGAAACAGCGGTTAAAACGAAATGAATGGATCACTGAATGTCCCTAATGACACCAGGTGTTACCAATAGGGTTACGCACGTCCTCCTCTACCTGTAGAACCCGCTCTTCACACAATGTTCATGAAAAAAATAAGCGTGTGTTGCATAAAGCTACACAGCTATACTCCTGCCATACGACAGCGGCCTGTACACAATCGAGCCTTGACCAGACAATCCAGTGATTAGCCAGATATTACAGGGACACATAACGCATCTACTGTTACTGTAGAAACTAAAAACGAAAGGATCGTTTTAATGACGACTGTTGCTTATGAATAAAGAGAAACTTTTGAAAGAAAATACGTTCGTTTGGCAACAAAGTGTGTGTGATTGTGTGTGTGTGATTGTGTGATTGTGTGTGTGCGTGTGTGTGTGTGTGTGTCCTTTTGTATTTGACTTAGTATAATTGATACATAAACAGTCATTGAACGCACTAACTCACCCCATACATAAATAGTCATTGAACTCACCAACTCACCCAATACATAAACAGTCATTGAACTCACTAACTCACCCCATACATAAACATTCATTGAACTCACTAACTCACCCCATACATAAATAGTCATTGAACTCACTAACTCACCCCATACATAAACATTCATTGAACTCACTAACTCACCCCATACATAAACAGTCATTGAACTCACTAACTCACCCCATACATAAATAGTCATTGAACTAACTAACTCACCCCATACATAAACATTCATTGAACTCACCCCATACATAAATAGTCACTGAACTCACCAACTCACCCCATACATAAACAGTCATTGAACTCACCAATTCACCCCGTACATAGCCATCCATTGAAAACTCTGATGCCATCTAGCTTGATCGGGATGTTTCCCATCTCCGGCCGGTTCTACACTACCATACTACTAAAAAATTGAAAAAGAAGGTCCTTATATCCGCAAAAGTCGTCCGGCACAATATATCATCCCACTCCGAAAAAAACGAACGAATATCACGTTTCATAAAGAAATAAGCTGTGTTGTATCGGAAGGATTTTCCAACAAGGGAAATAACTATGGAATAATTTTTTTCTATTTTCAAATCTCACAGCTTTTTCCACCTCTAAATCTCTCAACACCGATATAAAGGGTCGATGCTCTACGAATATGCAGTAATAACAATGTGGAGAGTTTATCAGGAAAATGTTCAAAAGAAGAACTCCCAATGCAAAATTTATATTGAGAACTGTTTTGTTCACATATACAGTTCTCCCTGAATATGATCCCAACTTTCGTCCAGCGGAAAATGTGGCATTAAAATAAATAAATATGGCATTATACTGCAACCAGGGTGGCAGTATATCGAGGGAGACGAAAACCAGTATTTTTTGTACCATACAACAGCTGTATTTTTGAAAAAATATATATGTATTTATCGACGCCCGCTTAAAGCTGTGAGTGGGCTCCTGTCTACCTAGACTGGTGCAATGCGCTACGTTTGCTGCGGAACCAACAGCAGAATCAGTTCATCAGTTGGGCGAGACTGACAATAGTTGAAGCCACTCAAAAGAAATAGATGGCCAAGTACTAGAGTGGCATTTGGTCAAAGCAGACATAATGAGTATGTTACGGCTGGCGGGCATTAAAGTATATAGCCAGCCTCCGCCGCCGAGGAAGGGATTTATCAACAGTTCAGATTTTTTATATAGAAAAAATCTAATCCGGATTCCGACTGTCACAGGATCTTTTTCTTTCGCTACAGTGCTCCAGCTCTGCACAAACAGATAGGCTTAAATCCCTCCAGCAAAAATATTGCTGAAAACCTGGTTCGAATCAATAAATCAGGCCGACGTGGGGAACGAGCGTCGCATTCTTCATCGGACATAAGTTCATCATATTCCGGCGAAATAAACACAAAAGCATCCGCACGTGCTCTTGTTCACTGTCGCTTCCTCTTCCGGTCTGTTGACCCGAGTAAGACATTCGGAAGGTCTGTGCTTGATTTCTGATTTATGACGATAAGGGCGGAATGAGAAATCGGCTAGTCCCGGGGGTATGCCACGAAATACAATTTCTGATAGCCAGGGCTACAAACGGACGTGGGTCGCATTATGGCTTGCAGGAAAGCGACCCTATGTTAAGATGTAGCGTTTGTCAAGACATCTGATAGGAATCAATATGATAAATAGCCGACACGGTAAGTCAAGCCCCACGACTGTGAAAGTGAGAGTTGTACACGCGGAGTCTCTCTCTCTCTCTCTCTCCTCTCTCTCTCCGCTCTCTCTCCGCTCTTCTCTATCTCATCTCTTCTTTCACTTTTCTCTTTCCGCTCTGCTCTCTCTCTCACTCTCTCTCTCTCTCCCTCTCTCTCGTTCCGCTCTTCTCTCTCATCTCTTCTTTCACTCTTCTATCTTTCCCCTCTTCTCTCTTTTTCTTTCTTTCTGTCTCTCTTTTTCTTTCTTTCTGTCTGTCTCTCTTTCTGTCTCTCTCTTCCCTCTCTCTCTTTCTCTTTTTCTCTCTCTCTCTTACTTTCCTCCCCCCCCCTCTCTCTCTCTCTCTCTCAGCATCGTCACCTGACGCTCTACATATGAAAGCAGCAATCAATAACAAAACGGCTTCCATTTTGACAAAACCGCCGTCATATAGTGGGATTATTGCTGAATGCGGCGCTAAATAGACAAAACGAACAAGTTCGTGTACTTAGGCATCCGTGTGTGAGTCAAGAACATTATAACAGGCGTTATCGCCATGATCAACATCATCATTATCAACATCACCTTCATCATCAGGTCTAATCATGTTACATTAATGGGCACTCCGCCCGCTCACACACATGCAACTGCCAGCTTGAGCCAGATTCCTCCCGCACGGGATGATGGACTTTCACGGAACCTCGAGACTTAATTACCGAGTTTTCACCCACAAGTCTATGTCATCGTTATTCACAACTGTCAACTTATCTGTCAACTCAATGTCTATATTTGTAGGGTGCTACTACATCCAGACTATGTCCATCACGTCACGACAGCAAACAGTTTGCCGTATGTTTAAGTGCCGTCAGTTCCAATTTGTCCACCAAAGTTGTCTGTCAAGAGTGATATCGACTGATTCGACTGTAACGACTGTAACATTTAGATGCTTTCTACTGCCACGTCCCCGGTCGTATGTGCAGTTCATATGTTCAATAACAACAGGTCCAGCCAACAATGCCATAAGTATAGACTAAATTACTGTCTACATTGTAAACAATAACACTAGTTTAACAGCGTTAAGTGAATTATATATAATACATACAAGTCTATTACGAATTAACTGCGTTTTAAAAGAGCTGTTATTCAGTTAAAAACAAATGTCGCGGGCGGACACTGAGAATTTTAAAAATCTTGTCACCAATTTTTATCTGGTTGTAAAGATTTTACCGCCTTGAAGCATAGCTTTTCGTTCAGCGGTGCATATTCCTTTTTTATGAAGTATCATTGATGGAATTCTAAGTTTAACTCAAAATATAGAATCGATATTCCACACGAGTATTATAACACAGTTGACAAGGTAGACACAAAAGATCTTTGTTCATGTCGATGATGAGTTCGCTTCATCGCACAGTCAAATCTGACGTTTAGCATGAAACTCGAGTGCCCCAAGGGGTCGTGTGGCATGTACTGATGTGAGATCGCTATCTTATTACAAGGGTGGATGCATAGTCCGTCGTGCACGAATCGCACGTGCAGCACGCACTCCGATGAACGGTATTCCCTGCAGTGCATTGATGTGATAGAAATGTATTCCACATGGTTAAATAACGATCAGTCATTGAACAATGGTATTAGTTATTAAAGTACAAGTTTTTCCAACAGAAAAAAATTTTTTAGTGTTTTTATTAATATTTCACTGGAAATGGTCTGAAGGAGATAGTGTCAAAGGTGACTTTTAAGACGACAGCAGTGATGTTAAAGTGTTAAGGTAAGATAACGGTCGAAAGGTATAGGTTGGTAATCAAGTGACAGAACGCACACCGTAACCGAGTGGCCAATATTCCCGATTCGTGGACTCGCACTGTAACATAGAGATGGGTAGCTCATCGTCGACGTCGTCGTTGTTGACGAAAGTGCCGTAGATAACGTCACGAGGATTAAAGGTCCTACCCGGGGATTTAGAATGAAAGTGATACTCGGTATGTTTGTTGACACATTTAAACAAATAAAGGAGATAAAAGTGCATTGTGTAGCTATTATTCATGATCGAGGGCCAGTATGGCCACGAGATTCCCATTAGTTCTTCACGAGAATAAGGGCATTGGGGTAGCCTAGTTGTTAAAGCGTCTTCTCGTCACGGCGCAGACCGTTGTTCGATGCCTCGCATGATTACAATGTGTGAAGCCCCTTTTTGATGTCCCCCGCCGATTGTTGAAATATAAAATTTTGCTAAACACTCACGAACTCTTACATAAATATATGATGTCAATGCAAGAGAAAAAACAGTGAAATAACCACCAAAACAGATTCCATACGGCATTGGACCAGTGAAAACCAGTGATGAAACCAGATGTTCGCGGCAGGCTGACATACACCTGGAAGCCCTGGATTCCTCACATATTCCTTGTTCATGTCATAACGGTTCCTACAAAGGGCCTACCACAAGACATGTCAGTCAGATAACGCACTGTTTAGGACACGCGCTCAATAGTATTTTCAAAATTCCGGACGTTGCGTGTAATCGCACAAAACCAGTTTAAAGAAATTGTGACGAGTGTGTTTTCAAAATAAACACCTTATGTTTATGAATGAATAAAGTCAGCTAAACGTCTTTTAACGTTCATGTGAGGCCGGCTTGTTGGAAGGACACGTTGGCAGACTATTCTCAGCCACATTGTTGATCTGTATCGCGGATAGAACCGATTGCTTATCGCTGATAATACCTTGCTTGTAGCTAGAGTTGGCGGATTAAAGATGGCTTCAGTCCCGTGGCGATGCAGTATTGATTTACAGGACAACGGATGGGGTCCTCTTCTGGCCGTTAGACCCAATAAATCCCCTAACAAAATAATTGTGTTCAAGTCAAAGGTGGACAAATATTGGTGTACTGTCACTTCTAGCTCACACTGGTGTTAAATGTGCGTTTTGTGTTGCGTGGAACGCATGGCATTTAACGACATCGGTAGTGCAACCATTGGTCATTTATGACCGTGTGGACCTTTGGTAGTCGAGTATGGTGTAAGGTTTGGTTTGGTTGGTTTGTTGTTTAACGCCGCGCACAACAATATTCAAGCTTTATGACAGCGGTCTGTAAATAACTGAGCCTGGACCAGACAATCCGGTGAGTCGCATAAACAGCGATCCACGCATCTGTAATACGAAGACATACATCAACCAAGTCAGCGAGTCTGACCACCTGATCCCGTTAGCCGCCTTTTATGATGTAAGTGAGTCAGTATAATCGCACTCACTCACTCACATGCTCAAACGTATCACATTGTTAAGGCCACAGGTTTACACTGTCCTGAAGGCATCATGTTAAATGTAGAATTTTACATGGATTGTTTATTGAGAGGTAATTATCACATACATGATTCTGTATGTGGCTTTGAAGGGTGGTAAATGTCGTCTTAGTGGTAGTATTGAAGCTGTTGTTGATGGTGGTGGTGACAGTGTTAGTGATGGTAATGGCGGTGACAGTGTTAGTGGTGTAAGTGGTGGTGACAGTGTTAGTAATGTTAGTGGTGGTGACAGTGTTAGTGATGGTGGTGGTGGTGACAGTGTTAGTGATGGTAATGGCGGTGACAGTGTTAGTGGTGTTAGTGGTGGTGACAGTGTTAGTAATGTTAGTGGTGGTGACAGTGTTAGTGATGGTGGTGGTGGTGACAGTGTTAGCGGTGTTGTTGGTGGTGACAGTGTTAGTGATGGTGGTGGTGGTGACAGTGTTAGTGATGGTGGTGGTGGTGACAGTGTTAGCGGTGTTGTTGGTGGTGACAGTGTTAGTGATGGTGGTGGTGGTGACAGTGTTAGTGATGGTAATGGTGGTGACAGTGTTAGTGGTGGTAGTGGTGTTGTTGGTGGTCACAGTGTTAGTAGTGGTGGTGGTGGTGGTAGTGGTGGTCACAGTGTTAGTGGTGGTGGTGGTGGTGACAGTGTTAGTGGTGGTGGTGGTGGTGTTGTTGGTGGTCACAGTGTTAGTGGTGGTGGTGGTGGTGTTGTTGGTGGTCACAGTGTTAGTGGTGGTGGTGGTGGTGTTGTTGGTGGTCACAGTGTTAGTGGTGGTGGTGGTGGTGTTGTTGGTGGTCACAGTGTGAGTGGTGGTGGTGGTGGTGTTGTTGGTGGTCACAGTGTTAGTAGTGGTGGTGGTGGTGGTAGTGGTGGTCACAGTGTTAGTTGTGGTAGTGTTGGTGACAGTGTTAGTGGTGGTGTTGTTGGTGGTCACAGTGTTAGTAGTGGTGGTGGTGGTGGTAGTGGTGGTCACAGTGTTAGTTGTGGTAGTGTTGGTGACAGTGTTAGTGGTGGTGTTGTTGGTGGTCACAGTGTTAGTGGTGGTAGTGTTGGTGACAGTGTTAGTTGTGGTAGTGTTGGTCACAGTGTTAGTTGTGGTGTTGTTGGTGGTCACAGTGTTAGTGGTGGTAGTGTTGGTGACAGTGTTAGTGGTGGTAGTGTTGGTCACAGTGTTAGTGGTGGTAGTGTTGGTCACAGTGTTAGTTGTGGTGTTGTTGGTGGTCACAGTGTTAGTGGTGGTGTTGTTGGTGGTCACAGTGTTAGTGGTGGTGTTGTTGGTGGTCACAGTGTTAGTGGTGGTAGTGTTGGTCACAGTGTTAGTGGTGGTAGTGTTGGTCACAGTGTTAGTGGTGGTGTTGTTGGTGGTCACAGTGTTAGTGGTGGTAGTGTTGGTGACAGTGTTAGTGGTGGTAGTGTTGGTCACAGTGTTAGTGGTGGTAGTGTTGGTCACAGTGTTAGTTGTGGTGTTGTTGGTGGTCACAGTGTTAGTGGTGGTGTTGTTGGTGGTCACAGTGTTAGTGGTGGTGTTGTTGGTGGTCACAGTGTTAGTGGTGGTGTTGTTGGTGGTCACAGTGTTAGTGGTGGTAGTGTTGGTGACAGTGTTAGTGGTGGTGTTGTTGGTGGTCACAGTGTTAGTGGTGGTAGTGTTGGTGACAGTGTTAGTGGTGGTAGTGTTGGTCACAGTGTTAGTTGTGGTGTTGTTGGTGGTCACAGTGTTAGTGGTGGTGTTGTTGGTGGTCACAGTGTTAGTGGTGGTAGTGTTGGTAACAGTGTTAGTGGTGGTAGTGTTGGTGACAGTGTTAGTGGTGGTAGTGTTGGTCACAGTGTTAGTTGTGGTGTTGTTGGTGGTCACAGTGTTAGTGGTGGTAGTGTTGGTGGTCACAGTGTTAGTGGTGGTAGTGTTGGTGACAGTGTTAGTGGTGGTAGTGTTGGTCACAGTGTTAGTGGTGGTAGTGTTGGTCACAGTGTTAGTTGTGGTGTTGTTGGTGGTCACAGTGTTAGTGGTGTTGTTGTTGGTGGTCACAGTGTTAATGGTGGTGTTGTTGGTGGTCACAGTGTTAGTGGTGGTGTTGTTGGTGGTCACAGTGTTAGTGGTGGTAGTGTTGGTGACAGTGTTAGTGGTGGTGTTGTTGGTGGTCACAGTGTTAGTGGTGGTAGTGTTGGTCACAGTGTTAGTGGTGGTAGTGTTGGTCACAGTGTTAGTTGTGGTGTTGTTGGTGGTCACAGTGTTAGTGGTGGTGTTGTTGGTGGTCACAGTGTTAGTGGTGGTAGTGTTGGTGACAGTGTTAGTGGTGGTAGTGTTGGTCACAGTGTTAGTGGTGGTAGTGTTGGTCACAGTGTTAGTGGTGGTGTTGTTGGTGGTCACAGTGTTAGTAGTGGTGGTGGTGGTGGTGTTGGTGGTCACAGTGTTAGTGGTGGTAGTGTTGGTGACAGTGTTAGTGGTGGTAGTGTTGGTCACAGTGTTAGTTGTGGTGTTGTTGGTGGTCACAGTGTTAGTGGTGGTGTTGTTGGTGGTCACAGTGTTAGTGGTGGTAGTGTTGGTGACAGTGTTAGTGGTGGTAGTGTTGGTCACAGTGTTAGTGGTGGTAGTGTTGGTCACAGTGTTAGTTGTGGTGTTGTTGGTGGTCACAGTGTTAGTGGTGGTGTTGTTGGTGGTCACAGTGTTAGTGGTGGTGTTGTTGGTGGTCACAGTGTTAGTGGTGGTGTTGTTGGTGGTCACAGTGTTAGTGGTGGTAGTGTTGGTGACAGTGTTAGTGGTGGTGTTGTTGGTGGTCACAGTGTTAGTGGTGGTAGTGGTGGTGACAGTGTTAGTGGTGGTAGTGTTGGTCACAGTGTTAGTTGTGGTGTTGTTGGTGGTCACAGTGTTAGTGGTGGTGTTGTTGGTGGTCACAGTGTTAGTGGTGGTAGTGTTGGTGACAGTGTTAGTGGTGGTAGTGTTGGTCACAGTGTTAGTGGTGGTAGTGTTGGTCACAGTGTTAGTTGTGGTGTTGTTGGTGGTCACAGTGTTAGTGGTGGTGTTGTTGGTGGTCACAGTGTTAGTGGTGGTAGTGTTGGTGACAGTGTTAGTGGTGGTAGTGTTGGTCACAGTGTTAGTGGTGGTAGTGTTGGTGACAGTGTTAGTGGTGGTGTTGTTGGTGGTCACAGTGTTAGTAGTGGTGGTGGTGGTGGTGGTGGTGGTCACAGTGTTAGTGGTGGTAGTGTTGGTGACAGTGGTTGCCATGGTGTCAGTTAGAGGGACAGTGGCGGTAGTGGTGGTGAACTGTATGTTGTTGTAGATGGTGGTGTCGTTGTTGGTGGTGGTCGTATGGGTGGTCACATTAACTATATGATGTTCTCTGAGCCTACGCCATTGACAGATGATGGTGAGGGGGACTTAGCCTGCTCCGCGAGGTAGAATGGATGCGGCTGTCGCCGAGACTACTGAGACGTTCCGCTAGATAGTATTTCCCTGACAGCTAACGACACCTAATGTCGATAACAAGGTCATATCATTTCCATAAACCACATAAATCCTTGCTAACAAGGTTTGAGACTTTGCCTGCAGTCAACGCCTTGTCACTTTAGTCTGCGCGAGAAGCTAATGGAATTTGCCGCAGAATTCATCATGGTGTTTATACAACCATTGGTAAATTGTGATTGTTTTTCTTAATATAATTCATTTTGTTTGGAGAGAGTGGCGTTAAGAGGTTGCTGGAATAATCGCATGGGTCAGCTGGGTGTGCGAGCTAGACAAGTGGTCACCTGGTCGCTGCCGTGGGGATTATTATTATTATTTTTATCATTACCGTTTACTCGTAACTATTCGCTGGGGGGAGAATTGGGACTGAGGCCAGTGTACCAGCCGCCTTGGACATTCTGTTGAAGATTCTTCTTATTATTAATATTAATAATAACTATATTATATTCTGATGGTTACTGAGTAACGGCATCAGTCAGAATGAGGTTTTAGAGCATATAGCAGCTGGCCATCTGGTCGATTCCTTCGAGTAGTAGTAGTCGTAGTAGTGGTGGTGGTGGTAGTAGTATTAGTAGTAGTAGTTGTGGTGGTGGTAGTGGTGGTGGTGGTGGTAGTGGTGGTGGTGGTGGTAGTAGTAGTAGTAGTAGTTGTGGTGGTGGTGGTGGAAGTTGTCGTTGCAGCAGTGTAGTATCGTGGTTACTGACGTAATCGTATTGGTCAAGCTATGGTTCAGATATTGGCCACTGATGGTGATTACCATGACAACAATATCTTCCTACACAACACATGGCGATGACGCTGTCTGTGATAAGTTTGACAAACGAAATATATCTATTATAAAGACAGTGGTAAAGATATTGACAATGATTATGATGATAATGGCGTCCAAAATAAAGAAATGGAACTATTTCGAGTATACAGATTGTAGCGTTACGATAGCATTATGATGATAATAACAATCACGACAATAAAAATGATCACGAACAGATATATTCAAACAATACAAAACCTGCTCATTAAACGGTAAAAAAAAAGGTCACAAACTCGTTTGTTTAATTTTCAATTCAAACATTCTCCTCGTCTTTCCAACATCAATGTAACAAAGCAAATACCTTTCTGTAAGTCCACCTAAATCTAGCTTAAACTTTATCCAAAGAAAACACGACAATTCGGCAGCCACCACTGCTATGGCGACGCCTGATTAACGAGATTCTAACACAAGTGGGTTTTTATCACATTGGCGCGTCCGCATTTGATGCTTCAACAACAGATGGGTGTAATCTCGCGTGAACAGCCGAGGCAGTGCGAGAAGTGGCCGCCATCGTATAATTCCGGAAGTAATTTTAGTGGTAATTCACGAACACATGGTCTTTGTATAAAATAAAACCACGCCGTGTTTTTTGTATAAAAACACGCCCAGCTTTTTGTATTAGAGGTTGTTTACGGCCAACAGGTTATGCCGCGTGGTGTGGCATTTCTGAGCGACTCGTATTGTGTGATGTATAGCAGAATTTGAACAGAAAGAACACATTGTGTTTCTATCGTTCGCTATAACAATAAATAACACCAAGCAAACGAATGCTATTTAACGTCGCTGTCAGCAATGCAGTTTCTCAAATCCATTCAAGATATACCAGTGGTTGAGGGGCGATGGGATAGCCTAGTGGTTGAAGCGTTCGCTCGCCACACCGAAGGCCCGGGTCGATTCCCCACATGGGTACAATGTCTTAAGCCCATTTCTGGTGATGATGGAATACTGATAAAAGCGACGATTTAAAAAAAAATCATACTCTACTCACTAACTATACCAGTGGTTGATAACATGAGTGACGGACAATAATACAAAACCAGCCATGTCACACATTATCTAATGTCCACATTCTATGTATGAGTATGCTATGTGAAGTCCTTTTCCTATATTCGCCCACCGTGATACTTCTAGAATATGTCTAAAAGTAGCGTGAAACTATACTCACTCATTCCTTATCCTAGTGTGCCCTTGAAACAAGCATGTGGTATTTCGGACCAAATGTTCAAAGGAGAAATTGCGTTAAAGTATAACAATAAGGAATATTAAACCGAGTCCATAAACACATGACGATAGGTCATTTCAACATGCTGGCCCATTGCCATCTGCCACGAGGAATCCCAGAAACAGAAAGTCTGACAAACTCTAGAAGGACACACAAAACCTGTCTCTTCAAGAGAACCTTTGACTAGATCAATCATGGTCTAAGTGCATTTGAGGAGTTGTTAAATGGAAAATGCGCTATACAAATGTTTAATTTAATTTAATTTAATTGAGGACTGCTCATCTGATAACTAACTGACCCTTGAAGATTCCGGGTTAGAATAGGTCTTCATCAACCCAGGCTTGTCGTAAGAGGCGACTAACGGGATCGGGTGGTCAGACTCGTTGACTTGGTTGATGCATGTCAGCGTATCCAAGCTGCGTACGCGATGCTCATGATGTCAAACACTTGATTGTCTGGACCAGACTCGGTTATTTACAGATCGTTATCATATAGCTGAGCGTGGCGTAAAACAAAAGACAAAGATCTTGAAACTGAAGGTACAAAAAAAATACACAAGGCATCATTCAATGTCTAAATTATACTAACCTGAAATTAATAAGGTTGATAACATCTCCACTAAACAGATAACGATACACTCATGTCATCTTGTTAACAAGAGTTATGTAATCAAGGTACTGTGTCGGATGTGATTGTGTCTGTATCTGAAGAAGAAGGCGGGTCAATGGCAACATGCCACTTATATCCAACAAGGCGCCATTTTCATGTTTATCAGTAAACAAGCTACCAGATTAAACAGCGGAGAATCAGATACACTAACTTGTTTATTGTCCTTGGTCTTTCCTAATTACGTCTAAAAAATGCAATTTGCTCTGGGTCGATCGACAATGTCATAGTGAGATTCAGAAAAAAACATATATAATTGCTTGCACTGTGTGAGTGTGAGCGAAGGTCTCAATTAGTTAGACGTATCGCAACGAGAACCTGTTCATTCCCTCCGTTCACAGTAATTGTCAGTGACGGTTTATCCTCATCAGATAACGCTCCAAGTCGAGGATGGGACAAAACGAACATAACTGAGCGAAGAGGGCTTAGGGAACAAAAAAACAGTCTTTAGGTAGCTCCTGAATCGCGATCCTTCACGTTGGAAACGGGATTTCACGAGAAACTATTTAAACATTAACTCTATTTTAGCTCTGTCTATTTCTCCTTGATGGCTTTTTAGAATTTATGCAGTTAAATTACACAACAGTCACTGGCCGCTGTAGGTTATGAACAGCTGGACTATAGGGAATATGTTTCTGTTATATCAAACTATGAACTGATTGTTGTCAGTTAAAGTGACTTTGGCATGTTCGGGCATATTTATCTTAATCAACCAATAAATGCTTCCGCTCGCTCAATAAAATTTTATCAAAGCTAGGAATGAAGACCTGTTATTGTATTTCCTAGACTGACTGGTAATACGTCAATATCATTTTGCGTTTGTTTTATATGCTAATATTGGATTTTACATTATTGTATCGATCGGTTAGGGTTTGTGGAGTCTAACAGGAATTAACCCTCAGAAACATCAGCAGTCTCAGGCAACTAAACATGTCAATAAAGGACGTAAATACAAACAGTGAATTGTATATATGTATATAAACATGGAAAGGACTCTTGAGCAGCGACAAGTCGTTAAAGCGGCAGCTCGTTCCTATCAACTGCAGGGCTCCATGTCATCACAGCACACAACGGCTGGAAAGTCTTCTTCGCGAACATTCGCGACCAACTCGTGTCTTTCCGGGTTGGCGACGCTCGTGGCGAGCTTATATACTTGGTCCCGTCTTTCTTCTTAGCGAAAACAATAGTACTGCATCCGTCATCGCATAATACGTTTACGTTGTAAATTTCTGAATATGACACGATTGATATTTCAATGTGGTAATCTAATTGTGACCCTATAAACACAATATTATTTAGGATGGGGTTCACCACCAAAGTACCGATAGGCACACGCGCATTCCGATTGGTTTGTCGTATTTCGCAAATAACATTTATCAAACAAAAGACGAGTCTTCTTACAGATTCCACGAACTGAACAAGATCCATAATAACTTAACTTAGAAGAAAATGAAAAGCATTTAGACATGTGCGTCGGAAGAAAGCGCTAAACTCCAAGGTTCGAATTGAACTTGGTCTGGGGTTTCAGCTCCGTGATCCGATTTAGTTTGACGGAAGACCTTTGAAGCTCCCATAGGAGCTGAATTGAAAATGTAAGCGGAAGACAAAACGGAGATTTGAGCCATCAGGGGCAAACGAAGTGTATAGTAATATACGCATTAGTTGTCCGAGCTGCGATTTGCTGGTCAGTCGGATGACACTGGAGGAAGATGGAGAGGCGCTGGGGCTGACTGTCCCCCCCCCTGTCTGTCACTGCCAGGATACTTGGCAGCTAATGCTTCCAGAGGTTGGCAGAGTAAAACTATACCGTCTGATGGTTTCGACTGTAGCGTATAAAAGCAGACTTACATGTAACTTGAATTATACTGAGTAGGTATGTGAGATACTTAAATACAACTTTAAGTTCGTAGGAAGATTAGCAGGGTATCCTTTGCTTCAGTTAACGCTCAGGTTAATCCTAATGCTAGGTAATGAACGTACCGACAAGGAAGCTTTGAAGATCAGTGTAGCCACTCATCATCATTATCATCATCGTCGTCATCATCATCATCACAATCATTATTATAACAGTATTTATAAAATAATTATTGTCTTTAACTTTTCAGGGGCATATTAAATCAGACTACATTAACTCGGCGTTTTTTAGTTGGTTGATTTGATAAGGCAATTCGCTTGGTTGACACTCATTATTGTACCGTGCTTGTTGTTATTATCATAATATATTATTTTGGAAGTGAAAATGCAATTAACGCCTCATTGCCCAGCTTAATAACCTATGACAGTACCACGACAACGGCTACGTTATAGTGTGTAGTCCAAAAATGCGTTAGCACTCGAATCGTTTTGTGAGTAACGTATAATTTTAAGACATGTTGTGACAGTGTCACGGTGTACACCATCAAGGTATATGAAAACCTCTCATCAACAGACAGAACATAAACTTGCAATGTATCACAGATTTACTTTAAAAGTGGTTTGCGAAAACTGAAAATATCAGACTATACCCCCAGAGTGCAATATGAAACGAGCTGAAGATAGATAGCAATGTGATTTCATATGTATTCTCACCGACAAAAGAAACGCGAATACCATACATTATGGTTAATGTATTAAGAGTTAGTGAGTGAGTGAGTATGGTTTAACGCCGCTTTTAGCAATATTCCAGCAATATTACGGCGGGGGACACCAGAAATGGCCTTCACACATTGTACCCATGTCGGGAATCGAACCCGGGTCTTCGGCGTGACAAGCGAACGCTTTAACTACTAGGCTACCCGACCGCCCCTAATGTATTAAGAATTAATCAAATGCAAGAGATATTAGATTGGTTCCAAGCACAAACGAAAATACTGTTATGTTGTGTGAACCGACGCTCATGATCGCATCACATGTGACGTCATAGTTCAATGACTCGTGCAGGATTAGCGTGTATAGTTTGACAATCACGTGCAGCACACACACACACACACACACACACACACACACACACACACACACACACACACACACACACACACACATATATATATATATATATATATGTATATAGTAATAATTAAATAAGTGGAGTAAGATTGAAGACAGTTTTAATTGGCTAGCGCTTTCAACTCGCGCTAATCAAGCTAATTAAAACTGTGTTCAATCTTACTCCACTTATTTAACTATTACCATATTGTGCCTGAGAGTTAGAACTTTTTCAATATATACATGCATATCGTGATAAGAATAAAGACACTGTGGTAGCACTTGACTGATTGTTAGTTTTCTCTTCTTAACGTACATACTTCTCTATATGTTTCTATGTTTCGCGTTTATTTTGGCGGTGAGTATACTTGGGCTTGTGGGGGTCGTGCGGTACCCACGCCACCCCAGCAGGAGTTTACCCATCCCTAAAGTGGCTGGCGATAATTTCCATCACAATTCAAAGACAATAATATTTTTGGGCGATTAACGGGATACGGACAAATGATAATTCTATCACGAATACGTACTCTGTTATGAACGGTCAATAAGAGGTTTCAAATCATAATAATCTCGTATCAGAAAGAGCTGATTTGAAGGTCGCATGACCAAGTCACATCATTATGGAATAGACTATTTGTTTGTTGTTTAACGTAGCACAAATATTCTAGGTATACGACGGCGGCCTGTAAAACAATTAGGTCCAGACAATCCAGTGATTGATATTAAGAGCATCGATCCACGCAATAGTACTTCTTTCAGAGTCATTGTCGGTGGGCATTTTGAAATAATTACATGTACAAATCCAGGTTACAAATTGTAGTGTTGATGTTACATTCAAAGTATTTGTGACAATATTTGTAACAGAAAATTGAACAGGAACGACTGGATGTAAGCGTACTTCAAGTTTTCGGAACAAGTACTTATGCGGTTCCAATTCAACTTAGCGCGATTATATCTACATGTAGCCTGGCTGTACATTGAAAACACAGTATGTTGATCTCCTTATGTGATAACTCTATCCTCATCAGCAAGTGCTACATCAGAATTCTTTGAATGCGAAGCGGCATGGATAAGACCGTTCTTACTGTACAATATTTCTAACGAGATGAGAATCTATATATTTAGAGATAATCCTCTCGAGACGATGTTTGAGGTTCCCATCAATCCCGGGACAGTGTTGATAGATGGCGATGCTTATTAAATCCCCACGAGTCGACGCATGAAGGAATCCTTGTGCCAAATGGAGACGCGCTGCGTCGTGCTTAATTCGTAGACAAACGGATAGATCACTAATCGTAGGCGATGGTTCAAGCAACAAGCACACTGGGCATTATGAATACTCATTCAAATGTCATATTGTAATCGATAAATAATGATCTGTCTTGTCCCCCTTAAATATGCATGAGTTGGTCAGTGAGTCAGCTGGGGCCGTTTTGATGGATATTACGGTAAGTCATACCAGTTACGGTCTAGGAGGAGATTCAAAGTGTTGTAGATGTATACAACGTCACTGAAACTCACGTGAACGTGTTTACAGAACAGTTATTGTATTCGGGATATTGAGATATTCGAATCCATGACACGCGATCCTGACACGACCAAGGGACGCAACTCTATACAACGCTGTGTGGCACCCAGCTGATTAAGCAATTGTAAGTAAATCAAGTTTCATCATTTAAAATTATGCAGGGCGTGATAAAAATAGCCCCGAGGGTCGTAATCAGAGAGAATCTGAGCGTGAGAACCCATGACCGAAAATGGGCACATTATCCAGCGCCACAGACGAATGTCCTCTGACATTCTTTTAGAACAAACTTGAATTGAAACCAAGTTATAACTGCCTCACATACTCAGGGCTCTTTCGACAAATATAAGGTACTTTATGGGGGTCTATAGACTAACATTTAGTCTCTGAAATCTTATATTACACAATATCCTTCTTGACTCTAAATATATATAAAAATTCCCTATGCTGATTTCAGATAGAGCTAGCTTGAGCTGGCTAGACTTGCTTTTGTATGCATTTCTAGATATATTTTTTTCATTAAATAAATATATTCCACGGTGCAGGACTAGGGGGTCTATTCTCGCCCGGAATCCCCAGCAGAATCCAAGAAGAGGGTCACATGTTTGTATCTTTGTTTCTTTGGTGTATAGCGCCAGGAATATTCAAGTTTTTCCTTGGCGGAGTAAAAAGGTAACCTGAGAGAGGATCTTGATATTTTGGACCCCTCCCTTTTAAAAACTCCCGGATCCGCCCTTGCAGACAATCGGTTGATCTTGGGGGTCGACGATGACAGACACTCAACCAAGCGAGCCTGACCCCCGATCAATTTAGTCGCTTTATACGACAAGCAATAATTCCCCGGACCTATACTCATCCAGGACTCATGAGACAATGAGCGGGTAATGAGGATAGATGCGTTTCTCGATTCCAACAAAATGTAACCACACCCGAACAAACCTCTCACATGGAGGACCAATCCAATAATAACGTGACAACACCGATTGTTTGTCCATTAGTAGAAATAATGTAAAACCCTATTTAGGTACAGCTGTTGCAAATTCCATATGCCATGTCGTGTACATATCACTTCCGCCTCAACGATAATGTGAAGTGAGAATGTAAGAATGAAGTCTTTTGCAGAAGAACGATATATCTGTAATTCCCAAATGCCGTCAGAGCATTCCTGACTCTTAACCGCCATTCTCTCCACTCTCAAGACATTCCGCTCACCCCGTTCAGTAAAACACACATCATCAAGCCTGACGTTGTGGCACCATTGGCAACCGATAAGAAAAGACATTACGCTGAGTTGGGGCGACGGTCTAACGCTCACCAGCCCAGATGAACAACGAGGCATTTCATGTTGGTGAAACTGTAAATGGCTTTCTGTGCGACATAATCACATCATTTGATGGGAAGGGTAGTGCCACTTAACTTAACAAGGGCGAAATAATACCACTACAGCACAGCGGAGACATCATACAGCTGTGGCGTCAAGTCGATCTAACACGCTCTAGTGTATGGTCGTGATTGCAGCTGTTTGCTGTTCGTAGGAATATGTTTTTGTATTCTGCTGATCATGTTGATATCGGCAGTCTGTAAATGATATCTTAATTGGACCATTTTTGCATTGGAAATTATATTCATCGTTTAAAGCGTAATGATAAAACTATTCTGAAGATGTTAAGGCTAACTACATGGTAGTACTGTAGTTTAACAGGAACCAGAATAGAGTCTACCCTTGCTGGATCCCGTCAAGATTCCTTGTTAGAAATGGTCCCCTGCAAATGATGCTGTCATGACTGGCGACTTAATCAATAGAGTGGTCAGACCCCAGACTTGGCTGACATCGTGTCTTAGTACCCGACGTGTGGAGCGTTGCTCATTATATCCATCACTTGTTTGTCTTGTCCTCGTCGAGTATGTACAGGCCACCACCATATAGCCGGAATATTGGTGAATGCGGTGTAAAACAACAACACAATGAGCGCATGATGGAATGACGTATCTTCTGAAGAGGGCGGGCTTTTATCATGTTCTCTGATAGATGAAATTCCTCAAGGCGTTTTCAAAATGTATTTCCTTTAGAAATCGTTATGTCTCGGGAAACGAGATGAATATTAATCAATTAACCTCAAAATGTGGAGATTTAAGTAGATAGGGGAAACACATGAAGCAATGGTAGTGGTCACTCACAACTTCAACCATGTAAGAAATGAATAAAATAATTACCTTGAAGTGCAATGTAAACCACCCTTTACATATATCGAAGGGTATCGTGTTTCGAGGTAAACACAGCTGAAAAATGTACCAACTTGTTTCAACCTTCTCCGCCGACTTCCACACAACCCAGATTCCGCTCGATTTTTGTGGTATAAAGTACAAAAAATGAGACTTTGATAAAAAATGTGATGTTTCGTTGATGATATGCTTTTTGTTTCGTAAAATGAGTGTTATTGTAAACATGCATTTCCTCTGTATAATTTGTATTCAAAACTATATTTCGATACGGAAAACAGATCCATTCACAATTTCAGGTTTGAAAGATATTATTTAGAAGGAAAATGTATGAATGGTCGCGGATGTTTGCAGTGCATTTTATTTAAGATTAGGTATAATCTCCCGAGGCTTGTTCGACATGTTCACACAGAACACAGTTTCTGTAAATGGGAAGAGAAAATGTCCAGTTGTCAAGGACTATACAAGTGACGTAAACAATGGCAATATATTTCTTTCATAACCAAACAATATTGGTCCTTTGTTGAGATGTGGTTTTCAAAGAAGAACTTTAATCTTTCAGCTTTATCCGTGCAGTATAAACAGTTATTTCAGGACAGTTCTGTTATTGTGAAGACGTAATTTGCCGTCTACGTGTATTATCTATGTGTATTTGGACCTCGTGGAGAGAGCAGTTTGCTGTTCGTTCAATTGCTCTGGCATAAACAAGGCAAGTGCCTCCATTGGCATCGATTCAAGGATAACGGCATTTATGCCAATAAGGGTTCACAATACACGTGGAATCAGATCAACATTGTCTGATATCCATGTTAAGATAATGCCAACATATGGTCGCGTCTTCATGGTGTTTCCGAAGCTAGCAATCGTTAATATGTCAGAATCGAATAAAAGGAACAGTTAAACCTCCTCAATACGGACGGTAATTTTTTTTAGAAAACGGTTACATAAGTAAATGTCCGGAACAACGCCATCCTGTTAGATATCGTTTTGTCAATAACATCGTTTACTGTTTGGACGAATTAAAGGGTAAATAATTATGATTTTATGCGCTTCAGACAATATACCAACCACATTCCGGCGCTACCACAAAGGATAGGTTTTGACAGTGTTTGAGTTGGTGTTTGATAGTGTTTGATTTGCACTATGGCGTGTTGGTTGATGAAGGGGGAAGTGGACGTTTGCCACCCTGAAACCCATGGAACATAAAAAAGGCGAATCCAGGATTTAAACTCGTGATCAGCAGATCCTGGCATGACTAGGGGAAACAACTCTTCACAGACAAATTCGCCGCCTTATGCCACTGTCAACACTCGAGTCTTCACTGTGTGTTACTCCAGTTTGTAAATATAAGTCATACAAGTTCATTTTATCTATTGACATGTCAATTCACCTTCACTAGTAAGGACTGACTTCATAATATACCGGTTCTGAAATGATATGTATCTGTGTCCTCATTACCGAGAATGTGTCATCTTTAAAATTTGTGTCTTTGAAGAACAAGCGGTCATCTAAGGCGCCGCGATTCGCTGTGCAGAGTTGCGTCCCTTGGACATGCCAGAAACCTATGATTGTGGGTTCGAATCCCGGTACTTCCCGATTATGTTTCTAGGTTCTTCAGCACCATACCCGTGTTCGTGGGTTTCGCCGAAGTGGTAAACGTCCGAGACCTGCATCATTTCGGATTTTCCTCCCACATTAAGCTGACACGCCGTGATATAACTGAAATACTGTTAAAAGCGGCGTTAAACCCAACTCACTCACTCACTCACTGTGTAGATAACGACTTGCGTACCGCCTCGCAAACACTTGGTGTTATCACTTCCACTGCCACGTTCTGGTATGTTTTTTGCATATTCTGTGTTATGATAATTCCTTCGTCTGAGGAAACAGTGTTTTAATAATTGAAACTATATCAGCTGATATATTTATTTTCCAATGCATAATTAGAGCACAAAAAGTTATATTCACACAAAACTATTTTGTTGCCGATACAATTAGTGCGTATGGTTTTACGCCGCTTATAGCAATATTTCAGCAATATCACGGCGGGGGACACCAGAAATGGGCTTCACCCGGAATCGAACCCGGGTCATTGGCGTGACGAGCAAACGCTTAAACCACTAGGCTACCCCATCACATCCGCAGATACAACGAAGAGACGCCAGATGTAAGACGAATATCATATCATATCATATCTCTAGCCAAGCAAAAAGCAGCTTTCTCGGGCTTTTCGGTGCTTGTTTTACATTGGAGACTTCCGTTTCAGTCTACGCTTTGATAAATATCCATTCCAAATTTGAAAAATTTAAAAAAAATAGGAATTCTGGAATGTCTCAAAGACGGCTGAAATTGTATCGCAGTCTCTTTTATTACAAATGTTGTTGTTTTCATTGACGTGAGAGATAGACGTACAGTCCGTAACTGTCGTTCGGAATACCCCGTGTTAACCTTTACGAGGTTTCATGATTAGAAAACACATTCCGGCTGTCACTTTCCTAATCTGGTAAGCGACGCCGTGATTGGTCGAATGAAAGATCGTTGTGACGTGATGTCCCCCAATCTTGGTTTAGCGGGTGATCTGTTTATAATGAGATTGCATTAGTTTTTTTAACCTCTACTGTGCAGTGTTACGGCGACCATTTTCAGCCTAGTCACGATTTGATGGCGTTTGCAATTTTTGGGTTGAATCCAATTATTTATCCCATCCAAGCGTATACTTTCTTTTAAGAGATTGACATAAATAGGACATTTAAATCTACCCCCGGACCATCGTTTCTCATGAATGATAGTCCTCGGACGAGGAACACTAGTGACCACTGTCCAGGGACATTGTAAACTAGGGTGTACTGTCCGGGACACTGGTACCTAGTGTATATTGTCCCTCGGACACTGGATACATAGGAGACTGGCAACTACAACACCGGTTTCGATCCCCCACAAGTGCTCATAGCGTGAAACCTATTTCAGGTGTGACCCACAGTGATGTGGATGGTAAATTGTCTACGGGGATGTAAAACCCAATTCACTCACTCACCCTAACCACCCAATCACCCCCTCAACTTCACACGATGCGTTCATAGGAAGCGCCATTTGACATCTGGGGGTGGGCAGTAGAGTCAATTTGTTTAAATACAAATACGTTTGAGAGAGATTTTAAGGGTAACTGGTCTGCAGGGTCTTGTCCCCATCTCCAGTCTAGGCCTCCGCGTCCCAGTTGTAGGGCGTCTGCCCGGAGAGCGGAAGGTCGGGGTTCGATCCCCGGCCTCGTCATATACCAAAAGACGTTAAAAGATGGTACTTGTTGTTACCCCGCCTAGCGCTCGGCATTCAGGGGCTAAAACAAGGACTAGTCGCTTCGGAGTCAGTACCCTGTATCTGAGTGGGGTATTCATGTAAAACTGCAGCATGATATCTCAGCACTACAAAGTCGGCTTTAGTCCAGACTAGTACAAGCAGCCACACGCACAGACACACACACACACACGTGTATGCACGCCGTTATATTTAAGTGCAACAATCTTGGAACGTTAAAGCCAAATTCACCTTAACTTGACGTTGTGTGCACCGGATCCATTGTCTAACATAATAATAATATCCGTGACTGCTACAGGGATTCGGATAACATAGGCAGTGATAACAGTAACCTGATTGACTGACGTCTTTTGAGCTGCTAGGGCAGCCCGTATAACGACGTTACCCTCGCCCATCCTAAACGCTGCTTTGAATGTGCATCGCAGCGAGAGTGGCGCCCTGTTTGTCCCACTCTCCGGTGATAAGGGAGATAAAATGAATTTAACGTTGCGTTCAAGATTATTGCATTTATATAGTGACATGCATGCACGTGTGGATGTGGCTGTTTGAACTAGTCCGGGTTTTATAGTGACAGCCCACTGAGTTACCATGCCGCAGTTAAACATGAATACCCCACTCAGACCCAGTATACTGACTCCGTGCCGAGCAGTCCTTGTTTTAGCCCCTGAAGACCTTCCGCTCTCCGGGCAGACGCTCAACCACTAGACCACGGAGACGGTCTGCAGACGTTCAACCACTAGACCACGGAGGCGGTCTGCAGACGCTCAAGCACTAGACCACGGAGGCGGTCTGCAGACGCTCAACCAGCAGACCACGGAGGCGGTCTGCAGACGCTCAACCACTAGACCACGGAGGCGGTCTCCGGGCAGACGCTCAAGCACTTGACCACGGAGGCGGTCTCCGGCAGACGCTCAAGCACTTGACCACGGAGCCGTCTCCGGGCAGACGCTCAAGCACTTGACCACGGAGGCGGTCTCCGGGCAGACGCTCAAGCACTTGACCACGGAGGCGGTCTCCGGGCAGACGCTCAAGCACTTGACCACGGAGGCGGTCTCCGGGCAGACGCTCAAGCACTAGACCACGGAGGCGGTCTCCGGGCAGACGCTCAAGCACTAGACCACGGAGGCGGTCTCCAGGCAGACGCTCAAGCACTAGACCACGGAGGCGGTCTCCGGACAGACGCTCAAGCACTAAACCACGGAGGCGGTCTGCAAGCGCTCAAGCACTTGACCACGGAGGCGGTCTGCAGCTTGGTACAGACACAGACTAGCTATTACGTCCTTGATAAGCAGCCTAGTTAATTAAGATCATTTCACTGGAAACGGTCCAGTCCGCATTAACAAGGTTTCACAGGATGTCACGGAAAATGTTCTTCGTGTGAGACGACTTATGTACCGCCCATGACATCATTTATACACAATACTTTTCTCTCCTTTACAAATGTGTTTTTTTCTCTTCTATTTCTGATGTCTTGGAATAGAGCAAGCTCGACCTTTTGTATAATCCATTTTTATGTTATAAAAGACACATATTCTGCGCCATGCTTCTAGATCAGCTTAGTTTTGACGTTTTGAAATCTCAGAATAACTTTACACAGATCATAGGCGCTCGCCACCAAGTTGTGTAGGCTCTGACAAGTCGTTAATGCAAGACCAAAAACATGAAATTCACCAACAGATATTTACCAGACATAATGTATGTACATTTCTAAAAAGACAAACGGCGGTATTAAATCAAGCACGTTGTTTTTTCACAACAACATAAACTCTATGTATTGGACATCTCGTGTGTCGTCTTTTCGTGAAAGCCTGAATCAGAATGTTTTCTACAACCTGAACCAGATTGTCTTATACAGCCTGATAAAAACGTTACCCACGGTGTCGGGTGTCACCCGTTAATATACGGATAAGCTCGGCTTGGACTTTGAACACAACACCAATAGTTGTAATGGGAAAGTAAATTATTTGCTTTGTAACATTAAGCTGAATAAATTGCTGACTAAAGTTAGACCCAGGGGATCTACTGCAATAAGCTTAGTTCATTATGGTTACGTTTAAAGCGAGCTTAGCTGAATCTGATGTTACAGGATAAGAAAGTCATTCCTTATAGTAGAAACTAGGGGCGGTCAGGTAGCCTAGTGGTTAAATCGTTCGCTCGTCCCGCCGAAAAACCGCGTTCGATTCCCACCTTGATATTGCTGGAATATTGCTGGACTATTGCTAAAAGCGGCGTAAAATCAAACTCACTCACTCACTATAGTAGAAAGAAAAGGATCAAGTGAAGTATTGTAGCTTCATTTTGAACAATTATGCATTCACTGCAGTTTAGGTGAATGAGTTTTAATTAGCAATCGAAGATACGGTAATGTGTGTGTGAGCTTGTACTAGTCTCCAATAACGCCGGTTTTATAGTGCTAGCCCACTGAGATACCATGCCGCAGATTAACACGAATACCTTATACACGGTATACAGACTCCAAGCCGACCAGTCCTTGTTTTAGCGCCTTACGATTGTCACGTGCCATCTTTTAATGTATTTTGGTATGACGCGACCGGGGATCGAACCCCAGACATTCAGCTCGCTGGGCAAGAACTCAATCTGCTGCATCAAGGACGCGTTCGGGTGGCACCCTCGATGAAAATCCAACTTTGCTCTTCGAGGAAAAACAAGCTCGTTAAGCACGCGATTTCTCCATCACCCACACACCACAAAGAAACGCGTGACAACATAACAAATTTGTCGTAGTACTATTCAGCTATTGTATTTAAATAGTGAAATTTAACCAGGGCATAATTGGCACAGCGATCAGATCTTTCTGCTGTAAATTAGTGCTAGAACCCAACAGTTGCGATTATCGAACATTCAAGCGCTGATCCATAAGCTGTGATTACAGGATTATTAAACAAACCTAAGTTTGAAAGAACCAAGGCATTCTATTGAAGTATTTCATTTCTTACTGAAGCAGAGATCTTATTGAAGTATGATTAAAACCTTGGAAGCTGGAAACGTGTCATTCAAAGTGTTCCCATGACATTTTCCCCCTGATTGGGCACAACTTCCCAGCCTCACATCGACACGTAGTAATTCGTCTCATAAGCGGAACATCTACTTCGAAAAGCGACAAATCAATAGCAATAATGAGCGTCCTGATATGACGGCTCTGTGTTCTCACATATAAAGTAATATGACCAGCTATCCGTTGTTGAGGGTTTATGGTGATCACCAAGCTTATGTATATTAGTTTCGTTCTTAATCGCGTTCAGACAAATGTGAATATGCGTGGGACAATAACGCCATCGAAATTATTTGTCCAATCTGTAATTCTATTTTTGATAAAATGGTATTGTGAACTACTGCCGAAGAATATATGGCAGATGTTGAGGCATCTGTCCAAAGGCTATTCAGTGGGTGGAGGGTGGGTCAGTATGGGTTTGGGTGAGTTGGTGAGTTCGTGTGTGAGTCAGCGTGTAGGTCCGTGAGTCAGTGACTGACTGAGTGAGTGAGTAGGTCAGTGAGTGACTGAGTGAGTCAGTGTGTTGGTCAGTGAGTCAGTATGTAGGTCAGTGAGTGAGTAGGTCAGTGAGTCGTTGTGTAGGTCAGTGAGTGACTGACTGAGTGAGTGAGTCAGTGTGTTGGTCAGTGAGTCAGTGTGTTGGTCAGTGAGTCAGTGAGTGAGTGGGTCAGTGAGTCGGTCAGTGAGTCAGTGTGTAGGTCAGTGAGTGACTGACTGAGTGAGTCAGTGTGTTGGTCGGTGAGTCAGTGTGTAGGTCAGTGAGTGACTGACTGAGTGAGTCAGTGTGTAGGTCAGTGAGTGACTGCCTGAGTGAGTCAGTGTGTTGGTCAGTGAGACATTGTGTAGGTTAGTGAGTGACTGACTGAGTGAGTCAGTGTGTTGGTCAGTGAGTGACTGACTGAGTGAGTCAGTGTGTTGGTCGGTGAGTCAGTGTGTAGGTCAGTGAGTGACTGACTGAGTGAGTCAGTGTGTTGGTCGGTGAGTCAGTGTGTAGGTCAGTGAGTGACTGACTGAGTGAGTCAGTGTGTTGGTCAGTGAGTCAGTGAGTGAGTGGGTCAGTGAGTGACTGACTGAGTGAGTCAGTGTGTAGGTCAGTGAGTGACTGACTGAGTGAGTCAGTGTGTTGGTCAGTGAGTCAGTGAGTGAGTGGGTCAGTGAGTGACTGACTGAGTGAGTCAGTGTGTTGGTCGGTGAGTCAGTGTGTAGGTCAGTGAGTGACTGACTGAGTGAGTCAGTGTGTTGGTCGGTGAGTCAGTGAGTGAGTGGGTCAGTGAGTCGGTCAGTGAGACATTGTGTAGGTCAGTCGAGTGACTGACTGAGTGAGTCAGTGTGTTCGTCAGTGAATGAGCCAGTGACTGTGTGAGTCAGTATGTATGTCAGTGAGTGAGTGAGTGGTAGAGTGGACGAGTCAGTGAGTCAGTGTGTAGGTCAGTGAGTGAGTGAGTGGGTCAGTTTGTTGGTCAGTGAATGAGCCGGTGACTGAGTGAGTCAGTGTGTGGGTCAAAGAATGAGTGGGTGACTGAGTGAGAGAGTTGGTCAGTGAGTAGGTGAGTAGGTCAGTGAGTTACTGTGTGAGTCAGTGAGTCAGTGAGTGACTGAGTGGTTCAGTGTGTAGGTAAGTGACTGACTGAGTGAGTGTGTCAGTAAGTAGGTCAGTGAGTGAGTGAGTGGTAGAGTGGACGAGTCAGTGAGTCAGTGTGTAGGTCAGTGAGTGAGTGAGTGAGTGAGTGGGTCAGTGTGTTGGTCAGTGAGTGAGTGAGTGAGTGACTGTGTGAGTGGGTCAGTGAGTAGATCAGTGAGTGGGTGAGTGGACGAGTAGTGAGTCAGTAGGTGAGTGAGTGAGTGAGTGGGTCAGTGAGTAGATCAGTGAGTGACTGAGTGGGTAAGTGGACGAGTCAGTGAGTCAGTAGGTGAGTGAGTGAGTGAGTGAGTGAGTTGGTCAGTGAGTAGATCAGTGAGTGACTGAGTGGGCGAGTCAGTGAGTCAGTAGGTGAGTGAGTGAGTGAGTGGGTCAGTGAGTAGATCAGTGAGTGACTGAGTGGGTAAGTGGACGAGTCAGTGAGTCAGTAGGTGGGTGAGTGAGTGAGTCAGAGAGGGAGAAAGCTGTAACCATTACGCTGACCCAAATAAATTGATGAAGATGCAGTTGTGGGACGTCGCTGATTTTGTGTGATGGTGTGATTTTGTGAAGCCGGTCGTCATAGTTGGATAACACTGCTCATGATACTGACCACTGGCTTAACTCCGAATATGAATTAACGCTGTATGTAAACAAGCCATTAGGTAACCCCACCACCTACAGTTTCCCTTGAAGAAATGCCATAAATGAGAGGGTACAATCGCATGACTTGTATTTCTTTATAGACTATGGTGCAATCTTTTTATAAATCACGACAGGGCTTCCATTGCACACTCACAGCTTTGAGAGCAAATCTGCACAGTCGCATATTATTGTTTATATGTTGTATTATGCTGAAATCCCATTGCATCATATCTCTCAAAACGTTTAAAATAATGCGCTCAAGTGTATAGGCTGGCGCTATTTATACACAAGTCCCCTATAATTAATGTATAAGATATCACTCGCTTGGAATAATCATTCATTCGTATGTTATATTTCAATGAGTTAAAAAGTTTTAAAAAATAAAAACGGGTATAAAATAATTCAGAACAAAAACTAAGCCTGTCCTTTTTCCCGTGAGCTTTGTTTTGAGACACAATTTGAAAAATCCATAGCAAAAACCCACTGCCTGACTGGTTCTGAAGAAATCTTAAATGCATTAGACTTTACATATGAGTCGTTGACAATGTATCCAAACGGAGATCTCCAGAACGTAATTGGAAAGTTGCACTAAAAATACCCCTTCCCTTCCCTGCCGCAGATTCGACCTTATAGATGTGAGGCCACTCGACGAAGTCAAGAGTAAATTTTGAGATCAACTTAACAGCGTTTGAAAATCAGAAATTCCCAAGTCAGCTACTGCCAGCTCGTATTGTGAACACGAGCGATAAACGTTCCTTCCTGTCTGGGTAATCAAAGTTCAAAATACGTTCTCCCCCTCAAAGCGTTCATCCCCACTCAATCATTCCCGCACAAAAGCTGAGAACCGCGATAAATGAATATCAATAGCATATGAATGGCAAAATCAACAGTAATTATCTGTTATCGATCAATAACTCCAAGAGCATTGTACAAGAGGCCCCTTACTACACAGTTCAGCCCCCTATCTTATCGACACATTGATTTTTACCACTTAAAAGTGGGGTGCATTTAACTTTCTATTTTCTTACTGCGCATGCGCGTTTTTTAATTATTCTCTTTGAATGATGGTTATGCAATTGACACGTTAGGGATTTTCAAGTGGCATGTAAATAGACTTAATCAAATATTGTATTACGTGTACTTCAATTATCCTATTACTTCCTGATTTTTATAACTCCGTCATCTGATGGTGCCAGAATTATGTACTGGTTTCATACAACTAGTTGACAGTCATATTGATGGCTCGATGCCGACTGTCATAGAGTGTAAGATTCTTGCTTATTAACCGATAATATGACAAAAATGCCTTTTCAAATCAGATCGTTTTTTTATGACCATATCTGAGGCCGTCTCCGTATTTTGTGCTTGCCATCTCCCGTTAGTAATAAATTACCGTCCAGATCACTGATTTTATACTTTAGTAAATTTGTTTTTCTTTCATAATCAGTCATTCTCTTGCCTTAGTTCATCTGATCCCGCTCTACCGAAATGAACGTATACCACAATTAATAAAACTTACCCTACGTTGAATGTCAACGGTAGATAATGGATGAGTTTGGTTTCACTCCGATTTGAAGAGTATTTTAGTTACGCGCAGTGACGTGGGAGGTCTGTTTGTTGTTTAACGCCACAGACAGCAATATTCTAGCTATATGACGTCGGTCTGCAAATAATCGAGTCTGGACCAGGCAATCCAGACAAAGACATTATGAGCATCGATATACGCAACTGGGATACGAAGACATGCATCAACCAAGTCATCGAGCCTGACCACCCGATCCCGAAAGTCGACTCTTTCGACAAGCATCGTTTCCCCTTACGACAAGAATTGGTTGCTGAAGACCAATTCTAAGGCGGATCTCCACGGGTGATGTGGAAGGTATGGCGTTGACTGGAAGACTTGAATGCTATGGACAGAGTGAAACTACTTTCGACTGCTTTGATTTGGTCAGTCTTGTGTCATCCCCGATACACCAACTTGATACAGCACTCTTGCTCTGTGCGTGAGTGAGTGGGTGAGTGAGTGAGTTTGGTTTTACGCCGCTTTTAGCAATATTTGAGCAATATCACGGCGGGGTACATCAGAAATGGGCTTCACACATTGTACCCATGTCGGGAATCGAACCCGGGTCTTCGGCGTGACGAGCGAACGCTTTAACCACTAGGCTACCCGACCACCCCGCGTGAGTGAGTGAGTGAGTATGGTTTTACGTCGCTTTTTGCAACATTCCAGCAATATCATAGCGGGCAAAATCAGAAATTGGCTTCGCGCATTGTACTCACATGGGAATCGAAGCCTGGGCATTGGGCGTGCCGAGCCAACTAGGCTACCCCAGCGTCTCCGTTACACAGGATAAAGGCGGCTTGGGAGCTGCCTGTACTAGTTCGGAACTAATGTCGATTTTATAGTGCTAGCCTACTGAGATAACATGCCGCAGTTTAACATGACTACCCCATTCAGACACAGTATACTGACTCCGAGCCGACCAGTCCTTGTTTTAGCCCCTTAACGCAGATCGCCAGGCAGGGTAACAACAAGTGCCATCTTTTAACGTCTTTTGGTATGACGCGTCCTTCCGCTCACCGGGCAGACGCTCTACAACTAGACCACGGAGGCGGTCTTTCTTATACGGGCTCTAAAGCATAACTATTCCCAAACCCAAACTTCAAAAGCAAGTCTACAATATTTTGGTAAGTCTATATTTCTTCAGTTTCTGTAATAATAATTGATTCTCTGAGTTCCGTTATATGATGTATTAAAAGTCAATTTATCCCCAATCTTTATTTTTTTTAAAAACACCTCCATCTGTCAACTTAATCTAAAAAAAAACAAAAAAACATAAATATGATCACTAAATAGCCAGTAAGCATGATGCCACACCTAATTTCTAAACACATTTGCAGAATTAAAGTTTAAATCAACGGTTAGTACAGTGCATATTATTATATGCATAAACTTACAAATATGTTATGATATAAAAAAATAACTGGTTAAAAGTCTTGTATGATTTTTGGCCTTAGACCAATGAGACATCACGTGACTGTTCAGTGAATGTTAGTGATTAAATATAAAAAGGTTCAGCTTTATCAGATATGTTCTCACAAGTGTGTTTAGTTTTGCTTTTTAATGTGACACATTGCATGTCAGGTTGGATCGACATGGTATTTTTTCACAAAAATCGGCTAATTCCAGGGGAATAATGGAGATCCTGATAACTTTAATGATCCATCATGGTAACACCATGTGACAAGTCACGACGTCACGACAAGTTTTGTAGAATTATATCGAATTACCAGACGTCTTTGAGAAAAAGAAACATCAGTGAAGATTGAACATTTCTTATTTTGCAAAGTCGATGGTCTAAAACGGACCTGGTATGTAAAATGACTTTCGTTACAACGGAATGCCCTCAGTAGTGTTGGTTACGTGCTTCTAACTATAATCAAATACAAAACGCGTACCTTTATTCTTATGTGCCCTTTCCGATGGCACGGGCACCGTAATTCAGAGTTGTCTCCTTTAGTTGTACCAGGATCCGCTGATTCGCCCTGATTATTATGCCCACTCGTATATTTTTTTAACTCACGTCTACCATTTACGTCACTTTGGGTTTTCTTCAAACCAGAAGCCGGGCTAAAACTGAAACTGTTATCTAACCCAACACACACACACACACACACTAGTACACTATACACCGTAGACAATATATGATACACAATAATGACATTTATTTTAAAATAGAGCAGAACCTAAATTCTAAAACCAATGAACAAAGATTATAAGGGTTGCTGAGATGTTATCGAAGAAAAGAAAATGTATCACAGATTTCTGAAAAAAAATAATTATGTCTGAGACTATCGAAACAAAAAGTAATTGTCTGCCACAATAAGTACAGTGTTGCAATGTGTTTTCTTTTTAAAGGAAATGCAGGCGTTGATACTTTTCATTAAAAATAAATATCTGGTTTTGTAGCTGTATCTGTAAAAAAATATGATCTCGATACAAAATCGCAAAATACCCCCCATCACCCGGAATAGGATATATCGAGTTTGCTGTCTCCATACACGTATTAAGAAAGTTTCCCTGTTTGCTGTCTGTATAATCTTCATTATGTACAACTATTAAATACCTGAGATATTCGACGGAGAATATATCACTCTGAGCATATCCATCAGGTGCAGAACCTGCATGCTATCGTGGCAATCAGTGTGGGCCAGTTCGGAATGAGCCTTCCCCACATGCAACTCCAGTCTCTGAACCCAGCCACAAGCCCAATGTTGTTTCATTGTCGGAAGAAATCCACCGAGAGAATAAAAAACCTTCAGCACAATATATGCTGACAAAAAAATGCTAATGTTTATCGTCCCGTTTTTACTGGAAAAAGGATGTTGTATTGTTTGAGACGTCCCCCAGGAGCGGACTGGAAAGGGCCTATGTTGACGTGATATTTACCTGTTGATCAGATAAAAGGATAGGTTGGAGTTTCTCTCCCTGCAGTACCCCGGCCAAATAGAGAGGCGGCGCTCTCGGGCACATGCAGCTATACTTTGTTGCCAAGACGTTTAAATCAAAGGTGCAGATCAGAAAGTATCATAGGTTATCATCATAAGAATAAGACCACCAAGCCGTTACCTCATGCATGGTCTTGTATTCATTGACGTCATATATTCGCTTGCGAAGAAACATCGTTGGTTTTGCTCTGGGGGTTTGTAGCGTGGTGAAAGGTGACAAGATGGTACTCATGCTAGCAGGCTATTGGGTGTATACGAACAGTGTAGAAGAGACTGCACTTGAACCTCAACTCATCACGCCACGCCACGCCACGCCACATCCCATCCTGACCCTACACACCACGCCTCGCCTCGCCTCGCCTCGCTACATAATAACCGATTAACCCTCACCGCGCTGGGTCTCAACACATTGAAACACACAACGCAACACCACACCAAAACCTGGTCCTATACACCACTCCATGCCACACCACACCACACCACACCACACCACACCCCAACCTGTTCCTATACACCACTCCATGCCACACCACACCACACCAAACCCCAACCTGTTCCTACACACCACCCCATGCCACACCATACCACACCACACCACAACCTGGTCCTACACACCACTCCATACCACACCAAACCCCAACCTGTTCCTACACACCACCCCATGCCACACCACACCACACCACACCACAACCTGGTCCTACACACCACTCCATGCCACACCACACCACACCACAACCTGGTCCTATACACCACTCCATGCCACACCACACCACACCAAACCCCAACCTGTTCCTACACACCACCCCATGCCACACCAAACCACACCACACCACAACCTGGTCCTACACACCACTCCATGCCACACCACACCACACCCAAACCTGTTCCTATACACCACTCCATGCCACACCACACCACACCCCAACCTGTTCCTATGCACCACCCCATGCCACACCACACCACACCCCAACCTGTTCCTACACACCATCCCGTGCCACACCACACTCCAACCTGTTCCTACACACCACCCCATGCCACACAACAACACACCCAAACCTGTTCCTACACACCACACCACACCACACCACACCACACCACACCACACCACACCCCAACCTGTTCCTACACACCACCCCATGCCATACCACACCACATCCCAACCTATTCCTATACACCACTCCATGCCACACCACACCACATCCAAACCTGGTCCTACACACCATCCCATGCCACACCACACCACACCACACCACACCACACCACACCACACCACACCACACCACACCACACCCCAACCTGTTCCTACACACCACTCCATGCCACACCACACCCCAACCTGTTCCTACACACCACTCCATGCCACACCACACCACACCACACCACAACCTGTTCCTACACACCACACCACACCACACCACACCACACCACACCACACCACACCACACCCCAACCTGTTCCTACACACCACCCCATGCCACACCACACCACACCCCAACCTGTTCCTACACACCACCCCATGCCACACCATACCACACCACACCACAACCTGGTCCTACACACCACTCCATACCTCACCAAACCCCAACCTGTTCCTACACACCACCCCATGCCACACCACACCACACCACACCACAACCTGGTCCTACACACCACTCCATGCCACACCACACCACACCACAACCTGGTCCTACACACCACCCCATGCCACACCACACCACACCACACCACACCCCAACCTGTTCCTACACACCACCCCATGCCACACCACACCACACCACACCACAACCTGTTCCTACACACCACTCCATGCCACACCACACCACACCACACCACACCACAACCTGTTCCTACACACCACACCACACCACACCACACCACACCACATCACACCCCAACCTGTTCCTACACACTATCACATGCCACACCACACCACACCACACCACACCACACCCCAACCTGTTCCTACACACCACTCCATGCCACACCACACCACACCACACCCCAACCTGTTCCTACACACCACTCCATGCCACACCACACCACACCACACCACAACCTGGTCCTACACACCACCCCATGCCACACCACACCACACCACACCCCAACCTGTTCCTACACACCACACCACACCCCAACCTGTTCCTACACACCACCCCATGCCACACTATACCACACCACACCCCAACCTGTTCCTACACACCACTCCATGCCACACCACACCACACCACACCACAACCTGGTCCTACACACCACCCCATGCCACACCACACCACATCCCAACCTGTTCCTACACACCACCCCATGCCACACCACACCCCAACCTGTTCCTACACACCACCCCATGCCACACCACACCACACCACACCCCAACCTGTTCCTACACACCACCCCATGCCACACCACACCACACCACACCCCAACCTGTTCTTACACACCACCCCATGCCACACCACAACACACCCCAACCTGTTCCTACACACCACCCCATGCCACACCACACCACACCACACCCCAACCTGTTCCTACACACAACCCCATGCCACACCACACCCCAACCTGTTCCTACACACCACACCACACCACACCACAACCTGTTCCTACACACCACACCACACCACACCACACCACAACCTGTTCCTACACACTACACCACACCACACCACAACCTGTTCCTACACACCACCCCATGCCACACCACACCACACCACACCACAACCTGTTCCTACACACCACCCCATGCCACACCACACCACACCCCAACCTGTTCCTACACACCACACCACACCACACCACACCACACCACAACCTGTTCCTACACACCACACCACACCACACCACACCACACCACACCACAACCTGTTCCTACACACCACCCCATGCCACACCATATGAAATCAGATTCTTATTGCCATAAAAATAAGTTCATGCAATTGTCCGAGTTTCCTCGCTGTAGGAAATTAACTTCAAAACCTATGGTAACAGTTTTACTCTTTCCATTTCATTACATTATGAAATAACTGCAAAACACAATTTCTTTCAAAATTGACACGCAAATGTCTCATAAATTTACTGTTTCTCATTTCAAAGCAAAATATATTGCGCAGTCTAAACACAGATCACGTTACATGTAATCTATCACAAAGGGACTAATGTTCTGTGTGGCTAAGTCTTATAGAAAATGTTCGTCTTTAAAGAAGAAAAAACACCCAGTAAAGTTTGGCAGCAAAACATTACGTTACCAATAAAGACAAACGTCCACTAGGCTTCAGTTGGGAATTATTCTATGCCTAAAAACGCAACCATCTGTAGTCAGGCAAGTGAAATATAAAACGGACTGGGTGGCTATCCGCGCGGAACCAAATCACAATTTGACAGGTATTTACGCCATGTCAGATTTCGCCTGTCAAAACGACAGAGTTGGAACAAAATGGCGACCACGGCATCCCAGTGACAAGCTATCACGCAGCAGAATGGAGATTTTTTTCAATCAAGCATGCCATTTCGTGCCTTTCTCATCCCATAACTTTGTTTGATAACAGGATTGTTTAAAATGGCATTTCCAAAGTACTAATATCAGAGCTCCGTATTTTACAAAATGACAGCCTCGCACCAAACAACATCTCGCGAGAGTGACGTCACCTGGGAAACAGACGTGACGAATCGACATTCCGTTTGGCGGGAAATCGTGGCAGAAGAGATAACTATTATTTTCTCTATTATACGAGAAGACGTAGACCCGTGATACTCAGACCTTCTGACCCACCGTGCTTGATTGAACAAATAATGGCTGCTGATACCGTAGAATCTGTGAGAAGATGTGCTTAATTAAGCCCTCAATAGAACTGGTAGTCGCTGGGCTAGCCCTATTCATCTTCAAAGAGCAGATATTTGTTGGCGTGGCCATACCATCCACAACTACAGAGGGATATCGATGCAATAAGACCGGCCTAGAGCAAAACTTCCCAGTTGGATCCTTCTGTGAAATGCCAGTGAACAGATCCCTTTGAATATCCTCATGTTAAAAGTCGACCTTCTCCAGGCTTGTCTGATCTCAGCTTTAATTCATTCAATGAAATTTATAGCATTCGTGATTATGCATTTTGTAATATTCCTGTTCTTTGGAAATGTTCCGTTTTCACGACTTTTTATAGAATTTATTCGGAAATGGAGATTAGTGGGTTATGGAGGCATTTCCGCAGTTTTTCTTACCATTTGTTCAAATTTACTTTAATTAGAATTGTAACTTTGACATGAAAAGAAATGTCCACTCCAGTAGTCAAATAATGCCATGACATCTTGAAACGATCATTCTCTTGAAATGAAGTGGGGCGTATTTAAAACTCGACCAGACACCCACGGTAAGTCTATGTTGTTTACACGAGACAATTCATGCATTTGATAGGATTATTAGTTTTGTGTTAAAAGCCCGTATTCAAGCAAGGCTGACATTTAACAACCCTCCAATCGTGAATGCCCCGTACAAAGTTAAACCATCATGTTTTAACCCTCAGGATTCCGGCCGAAATATGGTATTTTGCTTGAACGATGCACATTACTAACAAAACAAATAGAGTTCAAAATATAGGGAAAGGTCAATCATACAATGATTCCAACATGTTTTTTTATATTTCTTCAGGTGTGTATATTGAAACAAAAATCGAAACCTGAAAATCAAAGATGGCTAACCAATTTCAAAATGGCCGTAGATAACAATTATCTGCATGTATGTTAGACATTTATGATATACGATTTAAGGACTTTGGGTTGGAACATAGCCCTCCAGACAGGGTATTCCTTCTTCTGAGAGTGTAAGTAAGTTATGTGTCTGATAAAATCTCGTTCCAAGAAAACATTCCATGTGTCGAAAACGCAACCGCTGACCTTCACCTTCACACGGAATAGTTACGTTTCGTGTTATAAATATTTCTTTGTTGTAGTCACACGAGGTCAACATAAATATGTATAATCACGTGACAAACATATATCCACATCTATCTCTAGGTTCAGCGAGAGAGATCTCTGACACAACGCATGCCCTGACCGCATCTCAATGTTTATTATTTGTTGTATTGACGTCAGGTACCCAGTGTACACGAGGCTCCGCTATCGACAAACTAGATGGTTTGCCGTAAGTCTGCCCGTGCAGCTGTTGGTACGGCGTGCCGGAGACTTGTGCACGAAACCCATATGCATATTATGTGATAACGCATTTCATCACATCCATATGTCGGCTAGTGTTATTGATGCGATAAATGAGATTTAATAGCACGACACGATATGCCTGTAATTTTGCCTACTTCTGTTTAGTTGAAATTAATTTTTCTACGTTTAGGTGATTCTGTACGCAAACATAACTCCAATTAGCTGACACAATATGAGAAATGAGGCGGTTCACACGAGCACTGAACCCTGAAGATCCAGGTTAGGATAGGTCTTCATGCTTGCTGTAAACTACGACTATGCTTGTCGTACGGGCGGCAAACGGGATCGCTTGGTTAGGCTCGCTGACTTGGTTTAATGCATGTCATCGTATCCCAATTGCGTGGATCGATGCTCATAACGTCAATCACTGGATTGTCTGGTCCAGGCTCGATAATGTACAGGCCGCCCTTCTACAGCTGAGTGCGGCGTTAAACAACAAACACACAAACAAACAAATACTAGCATTGCAATCATATGCAGTTTCCATAGTTACTTCTGGAAATAAAATTACGTTTTAAACATCGATGAAATGAAGAAGGACACTATGTGATGTGGACAGTAATACTCTTGTGTGTCTCCGCATCGTCAGTATCGTATATCAGAAATATAAACCTCGCAGAAAACATGGTTTTTTTTATCTGATATATGAAACACACTCGGTTTATGGTCTCGATTTATGGTGTAATATACATTTCTGAAGGCCTAAACTTCACTGACATTTTGGGGTTTTCTTTCTTGTCATGATCGGTAAAAAAGAGAGTGAGTGAGTGGTTTCGTGTTTGCTTGCGTGAGTGAGTGAGTAAGTCCCAAAGTGGTGAAAGGTAGCATGCGTTTACCACTATGGTGAAACGGGTATAGCGCTGACAAACTCGAACCATAATCCTTGCAATCTACTCCCACAGGATTCTGGTACGTCTAGGGGACGTAACTCTGCACATCGAAATGTGGCACCTTGGACGAATGGGCCACCCTGATGAATGGGATATTATGTCCAACAGATATTTAGTTTATTCTTTCACAAACGCAGTTCCAGACACAGCTATCCCAATGTTTCGGTGTATATATTTTGGTAGCCCATGTACAACGCTTCAAAGGGGCGGTCGGGTAGCCTAGTGGTTCAAGAGATCGCTCAAACAAATAACAAATAAAAATACCAACAAGACAACTGCACACACACTGTAGCATCAACGACGCAATGGTATAAATTCAAAATACAAGGGGTCTGGATGGCCCAGTCGTCTAAGGCGCCGCGATTCGCTGTGCAGAGTTGCGTCCCTTGGGCATGCCAGAAACCTATGATTGTGGGTTCGAATCCCGGGTCGCCTCAATTATGTTTCTAGGTTTTTCAGCACCATACCCGTGCTCGTGGGTTTCACCGAAGTGGTAAACGTCTGAGATCTGCATCACTTCGGGCTTTCCGCCCACATTAAGCTGACACGTCGTGATATAACTGGAATACTGTTAAAAGCGGCGTTAAACCCAACTCACTCACTCACACAAAGTACAATTCACACTAAGCAGCCCTTGTGTTCACCTAATCCCCACTTCAGTCGCCTCTCACTACTCACATAACGCAGATCCCTGTGGCGTCCAATGGAAACACACACCGAGACAAGAGTCCACTACTGTTTGCGAAGGTCTGAGACGGAAGCTGAGATGTTCTTAGACACTCTGAGACTGGTATTAAGTCCTGCCTGGGAGCATCACTGATGACTAGCTCAAGGGACACCGAGCTGCTGGAGAAGTCTAGTCAAGTTTTACGACATATTTCTTGTCTCTCCATGGAACGTATGTGTTGGTTAATATTAGTTTATCTTGAGGCAAACAGCTATTCGAAGAAAACCAATTAGACATCTGGGTCATTTGGGAAATCATATTTTTGTGCAATTGATGAAGTTGTCTTTCGTTTAATTGCATTAATAAAAATAGTTACTTTGGGTTGGTGAATTTTACTTCATATCTTATTTGAAATAAAGAGCGGTTAAAATGTGACAGCGTTATCTTCATGTAACAGTGGACTGCCGTATCGCCTCACCTCCTGTATTGGGGCGGTCGGGTAGCCTAGTGGTTCAAGCGTTCGCTCGTCACGCCGAGGACCCGGGTTTGATTCCTGACATTGGTACAATGTGTGAAGCCCATTTCTGGTGTCCCCCGCATTAATATTGTTGGAATATTGCTAAAAGCGGTGTAAAACCATACTCACTCACTCACAGTCTGTATTAGAATGTACTATTGTAGAATGTACACCCACACAACCCGCACTCACAGAGAGAAGAATGTGGTCAGTGTAAATTGTATATTGAACATATCGAAAACGATGGCGTGGGCACGTGACCGGGGGGTAGCAGGGTTTAACTTTTCTTTTATGTTGGTGGGTCGTAAGCCGCTTTGACTAGTATGTCAATTACTTCACGGCATGTGATAAGAGCCAAAAGTGATGCAGGTTTCCGACAGTTATCACCGCTGTGAAACTCGCGTTCAACGGTATGTCGCTGACAAAGCAATATTCATTATCAGAACACAGACACACAAAAACGTGCATGCACGTCTCTACATAAGTATAAAAATCTTGAACGCAGCCTTAAATCTCACCTCACCTCACCTCACCTCACCTGAAAACCCATCGCGAAGTCGTGTATATTTGATATCACGTGCAGCATATCGTGATAAGAACAAAGACGCTCTTTTGCAACACTTGACTGATTGTTAGTTTTGTCATTAATTGGTACACATTGGAAACATCTCTTCTTAACGTACATACTTCTGTATATATTTTCAGGCTCTCGTTTCCTTTAATGTGAGTGTATATATACAGAGAGAGAGAGAGAGAGAGAGAGAGAGAGACACAGAGAGAGACAGCGAGAGACACAGAGAGAGAGAGAGACACACAGAGAGACAGCGAGAGACACACACAGAGAGACAGACAGAGAGAGAGACAGACCGAGAGAGACACAGAGAGAGAGAGAGACACAGAGAGAGAGACAGCGAGAGACACAGAGAGAGACAGAGAGAGACACACAGAGAGAGACAGAGACAGAGAGAGATAGAGAGAGATAGAGAGAGAGACACACACAGAGAGACAGAGAGAGACACACAGAGACAGCGACAGAGAGAGAGAGACAGCGAGAGACACAGAGAGAGAGACACAGAGAGAGAGACAGCGAGAGAGAGAGACAGCGAGACACAGAGAGAGAGACAGACAGAGAGAGAGAGACACAGAGAGAGACAGCGAGAGACACACAGAGAGACAGCGAGAGACACAGAGAGAGACAGAGAGGGAGAGACAGAGAGAGAGAGAGAGAGAGAGAGAGAGATACGTAAGGTCAGAAATACACACAGCGAAACTCGAATATAGCCAAAGTCGGATACACCAAAAGTCAATCGTGATTGAACGACATAAACTGCCGGCCAAAAGAATGCGTACACTTAAAAATTACAAACGTTAAAAACACCAACGACAACACCTGTATAATACCTGTATCAAACACATCATAGTCGAAAACCCTTTTTTGTTTTATTTTAGCCAGCATGGCTGTAAACTTTCTTTTGCACGGCAGTTTAACTTAAACTGGGTGCACGTAGGATATGACGAGTATCGGATATGAATAGAGTCGACTATTTATTGACGAAGGAGATGTCGTTGTAAACAACCGTTGGTTGTGTGAACGAGAGGGTTCTATGTAAGAAAACATAAGACACTAGAAGTATTTATATATTTAAAGATCGGCAAAGAAACAGGCGGGAGGAGTATGCCTCGTGAATACACTTCGAATATACCCTTGGTGACAGTGGGGTTTAGTGCGGCTAGCAACATTATTTCACTTGTATCGCGGCGTGACAGATTTAGGTGGGAGTAAATCCAAATATGATGCATTTTGATGAAGATGTCTGGTCTTCACAATCTCAGCATCATTATGTGGGTGTTTTCACACGAAAACAAGTAACACAGAAGTGGAAAGAGTTTTTTCTATTGTGTAACGATTGTCAACGCTGTGAGAAGATTATTTTACGCACTGGTCCCGTGTATTGAAACATGGAGGAAAAAACCGGTCGGTCATTATTTATTACAATACACTTCTATGACATCACGTTGATAAAAGTCGCAATCCAAAGGAGATAAAATCCAAGATTTTAATAATCAGTCAGCATTGAGAAAGCTCGCTAAAATGGACCAGCGCGAAAAAAGGAATCAAAGTCTGTTTCCTTCCTCAGCGAGTAAGACTGTACATTTCTCGAAGAAAATTACTGAATTTAATCAATGCATTATTTCAAACCAAGCACTTAAAAACCTCTTCTGGAAATAGTCTGTACGGTGTTCGTATGAATTCCACAGCGAAACAACTAGAAATCACGGGGAAAAGAAATTGAAATGCATTCTACTTAAGTTAATATCGGTCAGTCATAAGACACCGTTTTGACAGAGTTGAAGAGCTGATGACGACTAATTATCATCACTGGCAACAGGACAAAACGTTGGATTGAGCCGTGAGTGATTAATGACCATGCTATATGTATCCCAAACGGTCGATAAGTGCCTTTTCATCATGTGGAATTCTGACCATAGCAATCAGTGAAATGTATTTAGAAAGCGGTGCCCGGGGAGTCTGATTGACGCTGACGGAGTGATCTTTAAAAAATCATTAGTCCAGAGAGGATGCTAGAATGCCTGCTGCAATACTGCATACACGTGTTTCTGGATGTAAATACTTTTTGATAAACACGGTCAAATAATAATGGCTCACTGTCCAAGGACGTCTGAAATGTGACCCATATTTCATGTTATATACACGATCAGGGCTTCTGATGTCACGTTCCTTGCCCTGAATCGGAATATGATGATATGTAAAAAAATTAATTTGTGTTTTTGTGCCGATTATCAAAATATCGTTAATATCACTTTTATGCTTGGGGCGTTCTGTAATGCCTTCACGCATGATTTAGAATGCAGTAGAATCTCGACGTGATTTGGAACATCGAGCACTGCCTAGCGCTCACTCAAGACTAATGAGCACTTGATGACTATAACAAACCATTTGATCGATATGAATTACAAACTGTAAATAATAATCTTATATAGTATCTTTATCGTGAAAACACAAATGATTATTCCGATTCACATTTATTTCGTTTATAGTAGAAAGGATTGAAATGGAAAATGACGACAAACATTACAGACAGCCACACGAGATCGGACATGTTGGACGGATGACTGCGCATGACAAAAATCCCTCATTTGGTGAGGGAGGTGCATTATTGCTTCATCACTTAGAAGACCGACCGCGGCTGTCACATCTTCGTGAGTTGCGGCATACATTACGCTGGTTTAATTGGTACTCGCCGACTACGGCCAATGTTTCGTTCGTTCGGATCTACCCAGGAAATGGTCGTATTTCGTGCAACTTTACAATAATTCCCATCAGGGCGTTCCCTTAAAATCAATCAGGGGGTGTGATGGCTTTTGTCTCGGGAGCGGTTGTAAACGGTGGGGTCAACTTTGTACTGAGGGATGACTTTGCTATTGCATTTGACTAAATTGACATCGCTGCAGTTCAGTTGGAAATGTTTTTTTCAATGGCTGCTCGCCCGTTCATATTCACACAGTCTCATAGGAAGGTGCGTCGCTTGAAGACTATTTAGAGTAGAAAATAAATTTACGTGGACGTTTTTGGCGTGTAAAGTACGTTTTGATTTATGCCTGTTTAATTCACACGATCTGATCTGACAGAAGGGATACTTGACATTACGATGACGTTTTAGGTGAGTGAGTGAGTTTTGATTCATATCTGTTTAATGCACTCGATCAAACCTAGAATTATGGCCACTTCACAAATAATGTTGACGTTTTTGTGAGTGAGTGAATATTGATTTATGCCTGTTTAATGCACTCGATGAGATCTAAAAGTAAGGGCCGTTGGAAATTTACGTTGACGGTTTAGGGAACGCATGGAAAAAATGAGTGAGTAAGAGACAATGAAATTACGACTGTTCAGTGCCTTCAATCAGATTGGGGACATCGGCGCCCCAGACGTCTGACGCGCCGCGATTCGCTGTGCAGAGTTGCGTCCCTTGGGCACGCAGAAACCTATGATTGTGGGTTCGAAACCCGGTTCGCCCCGATTATGTTTCTAGGTTTGTCAGCACCATACCCGTGCTCGTGGGTTTCACCGAAGTGGTAAACGTCTGAGACCTGCATCACTTCGGGCTTTCCTCCCACATTAAGCTGACACGCCGTGATATAACTGGAATACTGTTAAACGCGGCGTTAAACTCAACTCACTCACTCACTCACTTCAATCAGATTTGTAAGAAAGATAGTATTGTAATAGGTGAATAAAGACATTTTTAGGAGAATGAGAGAATGTATGTTGTTTTACGCCTATCAGAAATATTCCAGGTATATCACCACAGCCACAGGCGAACCAATGGTTGATATCATGAGTAATGATTCACGCATTATAGGTACGATAAGCAGAATGACGCAGTCAGTCATGTAACATGTAGTCACTCGACCCTCACTTGACTCAACTGACAGTCACTACACGCGTATAGGGTACTGAGGGGGCACACGTGCACTGATGCAACCCATGCTTGTCGTAAGAATTCGAAGCGACTAACGGGATCGGATGGTCAGGCTCGAGTATGTCGTCATACAGTTGGAACATTGCTGAACGCGGCAAACAAAAAGAAAACAGCAAATAAACAAACAAGCGTGTTCTAACCCCACCCCCTACCACCACCACCACCCCCACCCCCACCCCCACCCCAAAGTATGTTGTACTCAAATGTACTCGGAATACACAAATAACTCACATTTACAAGCAAGGCATTTTGTTTTGATATCAGTTGCATGACATATGTAGGACATGTTAAAATGAATATGAATATGGCTTTTTATTCTTTTTCAGACAGGTCGACAATATGCTTTGAACGTCCAAACCGATTTAAAAAATATCACTAGAATAAATAAATACCACCAAAGTAATGAGTTTATAGACATTTGATACTATGACAAATTTCCCATAATTCCAAATACAACATGTGCGTTTCTGAGATCCTTAGGGTACTACCTCTATGACTGCATACTAGAAACTCGTAATTTGACCTATTTCAAGGAATCAACTTCCCACATTTGTGTGAAAGACACAGTTTCGTTGTGAAATACATAGAGACAAACAGAAAAACAATTATGACATATTTATTCTAAGCTGTGTCAGTATGATATAGCATAATATGAGATTGACTGGCATTTCGCTAGTAGGATTTCAAGCTTTTTGAAACATTCAATTGCGTTTTTTTCCACAAGGCATCTCATTGTCAAATGCTTCACAGGAAAAACTCAGCTTTCGATCAAACATATCAGCTTTTGATTTTAAAGTGATCAAATTACAACAGCATGTTTCTTTATCTGTGTGGTCGCATTTCAATATCCTGGCTATATGAACCATTGATTAGAGTATCTGACAATTGTCATGTTGGTAATCTTCGCCAGGCCTTTCTGAAATGCTATTAAAGTTCGCTTACATATAAAAAGATATTAATTGAATAATCTAGCATACAGCGAAAGCACAATTTTTCATCATGCAATATATAATTTCCTTAATAACAACTCTTAATAATTATTGTAATAAGACGGATAAAACCTGACTTTGCACTGCCAAGAAAATGGAAATACAAAAAGTATTAAGAGCACCGAATTACCATTCCTGGTTGTGTAATATGCAATTTCGTGGAACGAAATAAAAACAGTAAAACAAATTCATAAAAGTGATTACAGCATCGTGTACGGCTGTTGACAGCTTCTGGCACGCTGTAGTCGAGCTGTAGCAGCATCGGTGGTTGCACTCTACCTACCATAGCGGGTCACGCTGACCCAGCCTTGGAATGCTCATTTCCTCTTTATAGTTTATATCTTCGTGATAATAATATGGCCTCGATCTTTCACTTTGCTGCTTCCCTTAGGCGTACGTAAGTCATATGACGAGGTTTTAATCTCAGACCCACTTGATTATGCCCTGATTAAACTTCCAGAAACTGCATAGCTTCGGGCTCTCCGTCCACATCAAACTGATATACCGTGATATACTACTACTACTACTACTTCTACTACTACTACTACTACTGACTGCCTCCGAGGTACTACTACTACTGACTGCCTAGTGGTAGGGCGTCCGCCCGGAGAGCGGAAGGTCCGGGGTTCGATCCCTTTTTAGGCTGGACTACAGGCAGACACACACACACACACACACACACACACACACACACACACACACACACGTGCATGCATGTCGCTATATAAGTGCAATAATAAGTGCTACTACTTCCACTTCTACTGCTTCAACTATTTTTATTTATTTACGATCTAAAGTTATTATTATAATTGATACTACCTCTAAAACACATCCTCAATCCATGGCCACGCTCACAAATAATTCTCACCTCTCTTTCCCGTCAACACATTGATATCTCTGTTCCTGAGTGGTTCATGGCCGAAGTGTCGAAAAAGTATAAAGTAGGGCCGAACTATCGAATGGCAAAACTGTAGTGCTGTGATATTAATACCGAACTATCGACAAACCCAGTTTCGTGCATCAGTGCCTGGGACCCAACAAGAGAGTATCAAAGCAGTTCGCGGTACGGAGTTAACTTATGGCCTCGTCGGCATTTATCTTCTCCCTACTTCTTCTCCTTACAAGATAATGTCTAAATAAACAAAGTTTTAAGAATAGGTATCAGATCAAAGTGATCAATGTTTCCTGACAGGATACCGTCGTGGCCGGTTACAATTTGACCAAGCTGCACACCTAGTGTGTGAGGTGACGTGCCCAGACGTTAGGTCGGTGAAAACATGACCTGACGAATCTGGACCACCTCCACTCTGTCAGCCCCCCGGTCAGTTTAGGCGAGGTGAGGTGAAATGGGGTTTAACGTCGCGTCCAAGATTATTGCCCTTATATAGTGACGTGCATGCACGTGTGTGTGTGTGTGTGTGTGTGTGTGTGTGTGTGTGTGTGTCTGCTTGTACTAGTCCGGACTGATGCCGATTTATAGTGGTAGCACACTGAGATACCATGCCGCAGTTTAACATGAATACCCCGCTGTATAAGTGCTGTCATATATTTATGCATTTGTTACACTAATACTATTAAACAGTGGCAATGTACACCACCTAAATGTGGAAAGTACCTGGTACAATGATCCTCAACCGACATGAACTGTCGAAAATATCTGAGTGCATAAACCTATCACCAGCAAATAAATGTCGAATATCAAAAGTACTTCTATTTGAGACTCTGACAAACAACAGGGGATTCGGGATACGTAATACTATGTAGGGCTTGAAGACTGACAATGCACCCGTCAAGATCCGGGTTAGAACTGGTCTCCATTGACCCATGCGTGTCGTAAGATGCGACTAACGGGATCAGGTGGTCAGGCTCCCTCACTTGGTTGATGCATGTCATCGTATCCCAATTGCGTGGATCGATGTTCATGATGTCAATCAATGGATTGTCTGGTCCAGACTCGATTATTTACAGAGCAGCGTCATATAGCTGAAATATTGCTGAGAGTGGCGCTAAAAAAACAAGCAAGCAAACAAACTAAAAGTGACATTCTGTTCCCATCAGCAAAACGAATACGACAATGTATGTTGTGGTGTGTGGTACTTCAAATGGAGGCACCATGACCTATCAAAATGACAACTTTTCATTTCAAACCAGGATCGCCCATTACAAGGTTTATAACAGCAGGCTTCAGGGGACGTGTCAGTTCCAGCAATAATACTCTACATAGAGCACGACATCGTTTACAGTTGCATGAGGAAATGTACTCGGATTGAACTGGTAAATTATGGCATTGGAGACATCAAAGTACCTGCGGCTATATTTATGGATGTGCCAGACAATTAATTATACTCCGTTTGTATAACTCATCTATTTTCACGAAGACACGTTATCAGCGGGAATGGGTTCCACCCCATCAGTGTACATAATGCTGGCAAACTTTGCCTGCTGTGTATCGCGCTAACATCTTCATCCGGCGCATCATGAACGCCGTAAAGGAATACAGTGTATACGACATCGTATGTTAACGTTTCTTCCTTGAATGTGCTTGTTTCTACATGAGTAGGGAACAGGCTTGGTGGTCAGCCTTGTGTTTAAAGCTGTTATATACGTGGCCTTGTACTGAATGTCACCGATGAGTGAGTGAGCTGGGTTTAACGCCGCTTTTAACAATATTCCAGTTATATCACGACGTGTCAGCATAATGTGGGAGCCAAGCCCGAAGTGATGCAGGTCTCAGACGTTTACCACTTCGGTGAAACCCACGAGCACGGGTATGGTTTTTTTCAACTTATTACCTATCACTGAAAAATTATCCCGAACTCAAAATTGAAATCTTAGTATTTCAAGCCAAATAGGTACAGTCCGGCAAATATGATTTAAAAGTCAGAAGCATTGAATACCACATACAAACATTTGTATGCACAGTCAGTTTGGTTAGGCTCATCATCAGCTCAGGGCCCTTGCCCCCTCTACACGCAGCCCAGACAGCGAATGGGACTTCAAGCACTGCCTAGTCAACCCCACCCAGAACTTTTCGGAGAATGTGAAGACTCCCCAACACTGCAGCCTTCTGCATTACCCAGATTGCCAGAAGGGCTGTATTCCTGGTAGCAAACCCGGGTACTCTCCCAATGCCAGTCAACAGATTGGGAGGTACCAAACCTAAGGCTCCGAGAACAATGGGGAGTCGGACAACTTGGTACTTGGGATGCAAGCGTGACATTTCGAAATAGAGGTCCGCATATTTGCCATGTTTTTACTCAATCTTGTCAATCACATTAGTGTCAAAGGTGAGAGAAAATGACGGCGGTATGTAACTAAACGAGTCCGGACCAGACAATCCAATGATTGACATCATGAGCACCAATCTGTGCAATTTGGGATACAATGACATGCATCAACCTCAGTCAACGAGCCTGACCGACCGATCCCGTTAGTCGCCTCTAAAGACAAGCTTAAGTTGCTGAAGGCCAGTTCCTGACGGTGTCGCCTAACGGTAAAATGTAGTGTCCTTTGTGTTAGTAGGTACTTGACCCTCGGACATCGGCTTGGTGGGCTGGAGTCAGTCTGTAACTGTTTCAGTCCCGTTACTACGATTATAATGAATATGTAATAGATCATGCATACAGATCCTACAACAAACATGTCCAACACGGCCTATTGTCTATATTACTGCAGTCGGAAAATAAAAGAGTCTCTTGGCTTCTTTTTATTATATTTTATTAGAAGCCGCTAAGATGTACTATTAAATATGTTATGCTAAACATCACCCAAAATACGTGCTGAGGACTTATAGAAGGACTCGTGTGTTTAAGTGAGGTGAGCTGAAATGTGAGTTAACGTCATGTCCCAGATTGCTGCACTTCTATAGCGACGTGCATACACGTGTGCTTGTGTTTGTGTCTCTGTGTGTGTGTGTGTGTGTGTGTGTCGCCGATTACCATGAATACCCCACTCCGTCACAATATACTGACTCCAAGCCGATCAGTCCTTGTTTTAATCCCTTATTGCTGAGTATCATCTTTAGGTATGACGCGGCCAGGCGTCGAACCCGGACTTTCCGCCATCCGGACGGGCGCTCTAACGCTAGACCACGGAGGCGGTCTCATGTGTTAAAAGAATCTAACAAATGTAATAACCCTAAGATATTACATACACGAGGCTGTACGATGATGTTGAGAAATTTGCATTTACGTGGCTAAGTATCTGAGAGACTGACTGATCTCCACACCTCCCCAGATAGACGATCAATAACTATACACGTTCGCGTCCTTCCATTTACAGACATGCAATTGGAATTATATTTCAGGACCTAATTAATATTTTCATAATTCCTAACCTTTAATTAACTCTGCATAGAATACCAACAAATGAAAACACTCGGACAGAGTCAATACTAATTTCATTTCAACATGTTTCTTACAAACTGGGCGAATGGCGGCGCTAAATGTTGTTATCAATCATGACAGGGTATTTCCAACAATTTCAAGAGACAGATTAATGAAAAACATAGCTAAACGTTTAGGATAATTGCCAGTTATATGACGAGTACAAACATCGTCCATCAATGATGATGGCAATAACTGAAGTGGCAATGTTTGTCACAATAACTCAAAGCAAATTACTTCCCAGAAACATGACACAATACACCAGGGTAATGATCATGTTGTTTTATTTTCGGCTAAATCTGTTTATACTATTTTGTTTCTTTTAACGAGATTATCGATGCTTCATCCTGTTCTAGAACCAAAAGACAAAATAATATCGACTTACAGAAGCAAATGACGAATGGCAAATTGTGTTTCTATGAAAACATAGTGAATTCTAAAATTTCAAAAGGTAAATATTCTCCTACACTGAACAATTGGCGCTAAATTGGCTTTTCTGAAAATATTCAAATCTGTTTATCCCATTTTTTCTTATTACAAGCTAGTCGATGCTTCATCGTGTTCAAGAACACAAAGACCAAATCTATCGACCTAAATAGGCAATGGTGAATGACATATTTTATTTCGGAGAAAACATATCGAATTCTATAATTTCAAAAGATAAATATTCTCAAAAAAACGCAGCTGCATTGACACTAAATTGGCTTTTCTGACACTATTCAGGTTGTACACGTACAGGCAAACAGCAGACTGATATAGCATCGGGAACACGCATGCGCATGCTTTGGACCGTTGGCTGATATCAACTGGTTCACAATATCATCATCTAATCCTGTGGGGCTCTAATTTAATTCCAATGTCGGTTTGGATTTAATAAAAATCATCTTTGCCTATGGGGTATTTGTTATATTGTTGTTTCTGTACAGGCGAAAGAACGCATTCTAAACGAAAGAGTCAACTAATTCAACGAATACGGTGATGACATCAGTTCTTTGCGAAACGGGTACTTGACCGCTATCATGAATGAAGGTCAAGGTCACAATGCTGGAGGTTTAGAGTTTGAGTGAGTGAGTGAGTGAGTTTGATTTTACGCCGCTTTTAGCAATATTCCAGCAATATCACGGCGGGGGACACCAGAAATGGGCCCGTTTAGAGTTTGATGTGATATCTATAGGTCAGTATCGCTTAGATCATGATGAGGTGAAAATTGATCAGAAAAAAAAGATAAACAATTAAATACAGTGACAGAAAAGATTAAATCATTTGAGCTCAAGGGCTATAACAGTGATTTGCCATTAATGACAAGATCACGCCAGAAAGAGCTAAGTTAAGGGAGCCTGACCACCCGATCCCGTTAGTCGCCTCTTACGACAAGCATAGTCACCTTTTATGGCAAGCATGAAGACCAATTCTACCCCGGAATCTCCACTGGTCGTTTGATGTGGGAGTAAATCCCGAAGTGATGCAGGTCTCAGGCGATAACCACCTTGGTAAAAGCCAGGGGTATAGTACTAGCGGACCGAGAAACATAATCAGGTCCAATTTTGGATTCGAACCCGCGCCACGTTTACGGCACGTCTGAGAGGCATTACCCTGCACGGCGAATAGCGGAGTATGCGTATATAGTATGCGTATAAAATGCGGTGAATGTACATACGGCCAGGGCCCGGGTTAGAAAAGGTCTTCAGCAACCCATGCTTGTAACTTGCGACCATGCTTTTCGTAAGAGACAACTAACGGGATCGGGGGGTCAGGCTCGCTGATTTGGTTGATGCATGTCATACAGCTTGAATATTGCTGTGGGCGGCGTTAAACAACAAACAAACAAACAAACAGCATACGGTCAGTGGATGCTCCTATAAGGGAGACCGCCTCCGTGGACCGCCTCGATCCACGGCCGCGTCATACAAAAAGACGTTAAAATATGGTACTTGTTGTTACCCTGTCTGGCGCTCGGCATTAAGGGGCTAAAACAAGGCTCGGGGTCAGTATACTGTGTTTGAGTGGGGTATTCATGTTAAACTGCGGCATGGTATCTCAGTGAGCTAGCACTATAAATCGGCATCAGTCCGGACTAGTACAAGCAGCCACACATACACGTGCATGCACGTCGCTATATAAGTGCAATAATCTTGGACGCGACGTTAAACCCAATTTCACCTCACCTCCTATAAGGGAAGGAACCATTTGATCAATTAATTTTCTTTAAAGCTTAAACAGATTCTCATTAATTCTTTTTGAAATAAATACAAATAACGAGCTGCATTCTTGGTCGCTTTAATTTAGTTTGGAAGAATAGGTCACATATTTAAAACAACAATTAGAGGCATATGTAATTCATTTTCATTTTAAAAGACAATAAAGTGTTCAATTTCACACAGTGATGTGTGAAGTTTTGTTGTTTTGTTGTGTGTGTGTGTGATGCCACCGTTAAGTAGTTCTTTAAATAGCCGTACTGATCTGTAGACATACGGAGTTGCCATTAACTTGGGATTTTAAATCCAAATTTACACTTCGACTGACGAGAAGGACTCCATTACATGGCAGCGGGCAGTTCACTCCAGATTCTATAAATATTTTGTTAGGGTATTTATTTTTGTTCCAACTGTTCTCATCGGTTCGCGTTTACATGCACACATATCCGTAACTAAGAGTGAACCCTCGCTATCTCGACGTCCCGAGGATTGTCGAATATATGTCCAAATAGCCGTGTTTCAAGAGACGCTGATGCACACGTTAGGCCGATATGGATTATGCTAGGAGGGGGGGGGGGGGGGGGGGTGAAAGTGAAATGTGGTTTAACGTCCCGGCCTAGATAATTGCACTTATATAACGACGTGCATGCACCTGTGTGTGTGTGTGTCTGCTTGTACTAGTCCGGACTAATGCCGATTTATAGTGCTAGCCCACTGAGATACCATGCCGCAGTTTAACATGAATTCCCCACTCAGACACTGTATACTGACTCCGAGCCGACCAGTCCTTGTTTTAATCCATTAATGCCGAACGTCAGGCAGGGTAACAAAAAGTACCATTTTTACACGTCTTTAGGCGTTCGGGGTTCGAAGCCACGAACTTCCGCTGCGGACGCTTTCCCACCAGACCACGGAGGCGGTCCGATCGTGCAAGGATCATCATCCATATTTAATATTGGATGATAACCTTTCCGAAAGCAGGTTTTCGTTGATAAATAACACCATCCAACCATGCTCACGTAACAGCGAGACATGCATAGCGCAATAGCGACGTGAGTTAATTCAACTCTGAAATATACAATCATGCCTGTCACTGACTCATCAGACAATCGCAAGAATTCTGTTTGTTCTTGTACAAACCCTGATTTGATCGTGTAAAAACAAAGTAAGTTAAATTGATCCAAGATTGTCGCATCAAATATTTAGACTGGTCTCAATGAAGTGATTAGGGCCTCGAGTGAGATCAAACCTGCTGGCCCCCCTCCCGCAGTCACGCGTACAAGTTGTAATTTATTTCGGGGTCCTGTTGTGTGACTAAAATAAATAGCGGAACCTGCTTTGGGTGCGCACTGGTGTTGAAAACCAACATGACTTGAACCATTAGCAAAAGCTGTGGAGTTACTTTTTTCTATGAAAATTTTAAGAGCGTCATAGAACTCTTGCTCCAAAGTTGTTTGATGACGCTCACAGCACAGGGCCTCTGTAAAGCTTTCAACAAGTTTTATGGTCGACATATGGGGGACATTTTGAAATTTGACGAATCAGTGACAAAAATGATTCCCTATTTTGACTTGTCCTATATGCTCCCGTATTATTTCTGGGGAGCAATTGACGTGCCTTTGCATGTGTTTTGGTCGGGTGGGGCAAGATACATCACTGTTCAATAGTGATTCGTGAACACATGCTTGTGATATATTCGGAACTTTACAATGGAGATTTCTGTAGATTATGGAAATGTTTGTTGTTTTTTGTTTTTTTAATTCTAGCTTTTGAGTAGAATAAGTGAGTGAGTGAGTGAGTGAGTGAGTTGGGTTTAACGCGGCTTTTAACAGTATTCCAGTTATATCGCGGCGTGTCAGCTTAATGTTGGAGGAAAGCTCGAAGTGATGCAGGTCTCAGACGTTTACCACTTCGGTGAAACCCACGAGCACGGGTATGGTGCTGACAAACCTAGAAACATAATCGGGGTGAACCGAGATTCGAACCTACAATCGTAGGTTTCTGGCGTGCCAAGGGACGCAATTCTGCACAGCGAATCGCGGCGCCTCAGACAACTGGGCCACCCTTAGAATAAGTGAGTTAGGAAAATAATATTAACTGTTTTCAGATTTGGCCGGACATTTCATTTGGGGCCGACGACGATAACAAACAAAAGTTATCGGTAGCTTCCTGGAGCTCTTTTTCTCTGTCCACGTGTACTCTCTGTGAGACAGACATGACAATACTCTGGATTGCTATGACGTCACCTTGGAAGCGATGACGTTAGATACAATGGACGAGATGACAAAAACCCGTGATAACGCTTTGGTAGCAGAATGTAGAAATAACCAACTAATTGGAAGTTGAGTTGTTCTGATAAAAATTTATCAAACTTACTATTTAATTATGTGGCGTTCATTTCGCCAAGCCAATTGGCAAGGTTTATGTCGAATTTGGGACTGAGTACAAATAATCTCTCGAATAAAAGTGCTTCGAATCTAATTTAATCACGTTTTTTTAACCACGCAGATTGCAGCACACACTCCCATTGGTTTTATAATTGGGTTTTAAGTGGTTCTGTATTTAGGTTTTATCATTATAATTGGGAGTCAAGCTTAACGGTATGCAGGTCCTAGACGTTTATCACTTGATAAACTCCATGGGTCCAGTGCAGACGGAGGATCATCCCGATACGTGCAGCGGATCCTGGAACACGAGGTCATCAATAACGAAACACAGTGCCCAACTAAAAAAACAAAAGTAAAAAGTGGTATGTAGCAGTAGATATTGCTGTACATTTATGACATAGTGATTGACAGTGGCAGCATATGATTGGAGCGCTGGGAAAATGTCGAGCGCTGTCGTGGCCGGATTGTAACAGGAAGTGATTTAGAGTTACCTCCCTTGGATCTTTTCAAACATGGCCGGATATAAAAACACTTAAAACAAATTCTAAAACATTATTTCCACAAAAAAACCTCCAAATCTCAAATTCAAATTCGGTCTTTACTTCTATGTGTTTTTATACAAGTTATCGTGAAATGTCTGGAAAGTTCGTTCGTTGCAAATAAGGGCTGGTGGGTGGCCTCGTGGTTAAAGCGTTCACTCGTCACGCTCAATGCCTGTGTTTGATTCTCCACAAGGGTGCAATGTAGGAAGTCCAATCCTGGTGTCCTCCGCCGTCATATTGAAACATTTCATTTACGAATTCCAGATAGAATGCGATCTCAGGAGAAGATGATATTTTCTGCTGCTCAAATGTATTTCAAAGTGAAATACGTTAAATTAATATTCAACAGATCTTCAAACGGCAATGCACAATTTGTAATTAGTTGCCCATGTAATACAGTACATTTGACTTCAATGTGCAAATGCCAGACACACATGTTGTCTTACAATATTGCTCAACAGGATTGCCCCCAGATATTCCAGGACAAACCTACACCTATTAATTAGTTCCAAGTGTCATAAGTCGTCTGCCCACAATGAATTCGCGACTGCGTGAGTTGATACTGATGTCGCAGATATATGTATGTACTATTAATATTGAAAAAACAGATAAAATGAAGTCTTTTCTTTGTCGTGTTCTTTGCGCAGTCACTCCATCACTGCCAAGTAGCCGGCAAATGATGTGTATAGATGAACGATTTACACGAGATTCACGTGCATTACGTGTTGCAGGTGCGCGCCCGTTCTTCAGAACATGACACCTGTGTTTTGATAATGAAATGAACAACATCGCAAAAATCGTGCGCTTAGCTAAGTTAGAGAACTGAGCATCGATTCGAGTTGCAAAAGCCATTTATCGCAGAGTGCGATATTTCAGACAACATAGGTGTTATTGATGTTGAGAAAATATTTAATTGGATCTGAAAAACAGAAGAAACAAAATAAATATGCCTTTGTTTGTTTAATAGCTTCCAATCGTGACGCTAAGTGAAGTAGACAGTATATTGACAAAATTTACTTAAACTGTTTCTTAATCCTAATTAGTTTATCAAAGATCGCGAAATGCACTTGGGATCCAAATGTCGTTTTCTTCTTAATCAATAACGTATTTTATCATTCTGCTCAAACGCCAGTCTTCATCAGTCAATGTTTAAAACAAAACTGTTAAGGACGCGCCGTTGCTTAACGCAGAAGGAATATAGCTTGATTTATGTTTTTGACGACGGCAAAACACCACGTGCTGATGGCGAACGAAATGTGCATGTCAACTGTTTATGTCAGGATAATTATCTATAGCTAACTATATCTAAACCACAGGCGTGCTGTCCGAAATAACCGTCGCTACACCCCGACATTGTAGGGTTTTTGTTCATGCTCATAAACAGTAGATTTCCGAAACCAGCAGTTGGATAGCTGTACAGCTGCGGCCCATATACATATAAAATGATGACGTTACGATACAAATGTCCTTATGTCACAGTACGAACTTATATACAGTGCACACATCTTTATGCACCCCCGTCATAACAAGCTGTTACTTTTATTTTGTAGAAACAAATATTGTAAAATAATAACAATAAAATGTGTCCTACTTCAAATATTAAATGCACTTGATAATTTTATATGTAAGATAACCCGAACAACTTTTATCGATCCTGTAAATATGTTAAAAGAACGTGTTAGTTTTGTGTGAAATTGTTTCATTATTTTTTTAAATGATGAAAGTACAATATGACCGACTTAATACACAGCCTAATCGTTGGGCAAGTGACAACTGGATTCTATCACGAGGTCAGGCATGACCGTCATTCTCGCGCAATCAGCAACGCATCGAGCGCTAATTACAGACCGCCTCCGAACCCCACATCATTAAGTAGGGAAGATTAGATACAGAAGTTGGCGTAAAGAAAGAAGCAGGGCTTACAGTTTTTAGGTGCAACACGTAATTTGCCCGTCTCTCTGAACGGACCTATGGGGCGACCTACCTGCTGTTTTAATCATTCGCCTATTGAGAAGCTACGCCGAACGTGTATCGTTTTAACTCAAGGCTTGCTCTAATGATGGTTGTGATGAATGCGTAGGGACTCATTGTCGGGAAGTCGTCAGCTTCCAAGGGTGCACTGGGGTAAGTGAAAACGGACGTGAACAGCAGCTAGAGGCTATTTGTCGGCTCACTGCATAATTCGTATTGAAGAGGTCAACGTGAAGCCTTCAGTTTCTCAGCAAAACACGCACATGTCGAATATGATCGACTCCAGCACTGCGTTTAGATTTGAGTCCATTACCCATCAGGCTATAGTTTATAGAAACACATATAAATTCCATATTGCAGATGCTTGTTTGTTGTCACACTCGCCAATATTCCAGCTATATAACGGTGGTCTGTAAATAATCGAATCTGGATCAGACAATCCAGTGACTGACATCATGAACACCGATCTACGCAATTTGAATGCGATGACATGCAACTAAGGCATCGTGCCTGACCACCCGATCCCGTTAGTCGCCTCTTACGACAAGCATAGACGCCTTTTACGGCAAGAATGGGTTGCTGAAGACATATTCTACCCCGGATCTTCACGGGTACATATTACAGATGGAAGTTGTGAGTATATATAAGTAATATCTCATAAAATATGTTTTTGGATCAAATATTCATAATAATTTCATGAGTCAGCATTGTTCATAATTCAAACATTGAGCGGCGACGTAAAAATCACAGCCATGTTGGACGCGTTTTTGTGTAACGAACGAACGGTCTTACCGCTACGCTTCTCGACAATCCGAACACATGTATTGAAAAATAAGCCGTCAGGTACAGTACATTAACAGTTATTACATAAATCCATTTCTTTGCAAAAATGTCTCTCTCGTGGCCTTGAAATGTCTTGATCATTATCATACTTAGAAATATACAAAGTGCGAAAAAACACAACACATCAGTCTCCTTTACTAATTGGCCGGCTGTGCGTAACTGAATGATGACTAACTGCTTAAAATGTCTAACATTTCAGCGAACAGAGACAACGCTTATAAATAGTAACTGATAAATAATTTCATCACTTGGATGGTGGATCTGGATGCATGTTTTTCGACATCTGATTGATGTAAGAATATACTTACTTTTCCTTTACCGTGTCGCGAAACCTCACACCAGCGTAATAGGGCTCGCAGGGTGTTATCAAATCATAAACATGTCTGCCACATGAAAGCATGACCCCTGACACCGTAATATACTTCAGCCATTGTTTATTATCATAATCGGCCATAACGATAATATTTAAAAGAAGTAAGTGATGGGAGTTACCTCCCCAGAGTTTGAAGGCGGCGAGTAACACAAAACACGATGGTGTCTGTTTTAAGTGCCTCTAGACCGACGGTGAACTGTCGTTTGACAGGAATAGAACATTGTTTACATCGGACGAATAATTGCAATAACCAGATAACGACAGCCATGATGGAGAACTATGTTGAATCTATTTATGTTTAAAGGGAACTTAAAGTCAAGTAGATAAAATGTTTGACGTAAACCGAAACGTCAGTATTTCTTGTTTAAACTGAATTTGTGACGTTTACTCGTTCTTTTAGTTTAGTTGGTCAACATAAAGTTTGTGGATGTGCATCAACTATGTATTTATGTTTCCATATATCAAGTATACATGCTCAATCTGACATTTGTTGGTAAGTATCTCTGAACAGATCTTTTGAGTATCAAAAATATCCTTGGATTTAGGGCTACACTGTGCCCTCACAGCACATCATTGCAACAAACACATTGTTAAATTATGTGTGTGTGTGTGTGTGTGTGTGTGTGTGTGTGTGTGTGTGTGTGTGTGTGTGTGTGTGAAGCCCATTTCTGGTGTCCCCCGCCGTGATATTGCAAAAAGTGGCGTAAAACCATACTCACCCACTCACTCACTCACTTAGAAATGCATTGTTTGAGATATTTAAAGTGTGCTATGTATTGTGTAGTTATGTGTAGATATCCTTTTTTTGTGACAAATATAATGGTAATGTGTAACGTGTGAGATGTTGGTTGGTTGGTTTCAGCAATATTCCAGCTGTATGACGGCGGTCCATGCAATCGGGATCCATGACATGCATCCAACAAGTCAGCGAATAGGCGGATAGAATAGATCTTCAGCAACCCATGCTTGCCGTAAAAGGCGACTATGCTTGTCGTAAGAGGCGACTAACGGGATCAGGTGGACAGACTCGCTGACTTGGTTGATGCATGTCATCGTATCCCAGTCATCGTGTCTCAAATACGTGGATCGATGCCCATGACATCAATCACTGGATTGTCTGGTCCAGACTCGATTATTTACAGACCGCCGTCATAAAGCTGGAATATTGCTGAGTGCGGCGTAAAACAACGATCAAACAAATCCAACTGTGCGCGAGGCCTAAAAGGCTCCATAACCCTACCACATCTCGCCTAGAAATCGAACTGCGGGTGTCACTTTCACAAGATTATTAACCCGATCTCTTGGGATTCGTCTATAAAACATATGAACCTCGCACAAAACATGTGTCGTGGCCCCTAATATGATACACACAGACTCATAGTATATATCCGGCCGCTCTCGCGTACTCAATACTACCCCAATGAAGGAAAATCAGCCTCAACGGCTATTGCCAATCCCTGCATTGTTATCTTTAAAGTATCGCATGCAAGCCCATCCATAACGGTTGACTAACAACGGATATTGACTTGGTACACGAAAAGCTGTATAAAACGTATACCCGATAACACGCCAGCCATTGTACTGGGACTGGCGTACTTTGAGTGGGCAGGCATGGCTCAGACTCGCTGACATTTAGTCACAGAAATAAGTTATCTTATTTAAAAATATATATCTACAAAATAAAATAATAAATAAAAATCGAGCCCAGAACAATCCTTAGAGCTGAAGCAATCTAGACTTGGTAAACCATTCTAGAGTTGAGTTGGACTCATTTTGTATTTATTCTCTTGGGGTTTGGGGCTGCATGGTGTCATTCGTCAAAAGACGACTGCAGGGAATTTTCATGCAGTTTTGCCAACGAACCAAGTGCCCATGTCTCTTTTCGAAATTCAGCAATGTGTGGAAAACACGTGTTGTACGTGCCCATCACTGTCACGTGACACGGGATTGAACCACTGACAACAGCTTCTGAGAGAAGCATTCATTCACAGAACATATGATCGAAGTGTGCGTCACAAGTTTTGTTGTTGAGTATATGTTTCGTTGTCCTTTTTAATGTCTCGTGGGAAATTCCGCGAAGTGTCAAATTGAAAGTGAGCCTTTCACGAAGCCACGAGGGTCCTTTTTGGAGGTGGGAGCATAGATTAAAAGTCCTATATTTTTAATTACTTTGGATTTTTTATGAATGCTCGCCAAAAATATTGTAAAATATTGAGAAAGAAAATGAAAGAATAAAATATTTTTACAACACTACTCTTGTTATTTCCTTTCGCATGTGATCTACTTTAAACATGTTTTTAGTATTGAAGTCAGTCCGCAGAAAAAAATAATTCCATTTCACATTTTTTTAACATTTAGGGTCGACGGATCAGTAAATCCAGTACAATAAACTACGTTTATAACGAACACGCTTATTATGAACTGATGGATATAACCAGAGACCATATAATAGATATGGTCTCTGATATAACGAACTGTTTTTGGTCCCGGCCATTTGCTCCATATTTAAGAAATAAACGACGAGCGGGAGTTGTTTATCGTACTATAAAACATTGCATGGTCTCTGATATAACGAACTGTTTTTGGTCTCGGCCATTTTGCTCCATATTTAAGAAATAAACGACGAGTGGGAGTTGTTGGTCGTACTATAAAACATTGCAGGGAGAATATACCATGAGGGACGCATTACAACATTATGTACAACCTCTTTAAGGATGTTGATGAAATGTACAAGCTTTCAAAATAATTACCCAAATTCAAATAATGATGACTCCCTGAATAGAATCCTACCTTGGAAATGTCGGAAGGTCAATTTTACGAACAGGTGGGTAAAGTTTGGTATTTCCCGCATATCCTCTCAATTTCCACGTCGATTATCGCTCCAATTTTGGATGCATTCCTTTGGTCACTGCGTTTATCTGCATAGCCCAGCTACATCTATGGGGAACAACGTACTGAACACTCTCAAAAATAACGTCGTCCAAGTCATGACGTCATCAAGACGTCATCAAGTTGCGAGCACATAGTCGAATCTCCAGAAATGACGTTACGATAGACCAATTTGTATCGTGAAATAAACCACGCATCGTACGTCATTGTTCTTTGCGATTTATTGCGTAGCTATCTTATATATGCTTATAACGAACTACGGTTATAACGACCTAAAATCAGTGGCCCCTTTGAGTTGTAATTACAAAACGCCCAACGACCCACCACGCCGCCATTGCGGAAACGCATATACGCATGTAATAGCATGGTAATCAACGACACGGGCACATGTGCAAGCACTCAACCCATCAACACATGCCTTTGGACGTGGAGATATGCACACATACAGGTAACTCGCTACATACATGCATGTTTCTTTGATATGTGTGTCTGCTGTATCACTCCGAAACTTCATGCACGTGCGTCCCACCACTAATTAACTGTTATTCAAGCAAAACGACACGAATACCGGAGCTTGGTCATTCGGGTTCTCTCGGCTTATCCTGTCACCGAACTAACACCTCGGGAAGCAATGAATTGGGAATCACTATGAATCACCCGACTCATAAATATCTATTATTACTCAAACATATAATTATTTATGGTTAATAGAAATTATGGATGTAATTTTATATGGAGCCAATGGCTGCCACCAGATTGGGTTATATGATGTGATAGGAACATGAACGAGTGAAACTAGTGCACCCAGTTCCTGCCACCAGACTGGGTTGTATAATGTGATAGGCACATGAACGAGTGAAACTAGTGCACCCAGTTCCTGCCACCAGACTGGGTTGTATAATGTGATAGGAACATGAACGAGTGAAACTAGTGCATCCAGTTCCTGCCAACACATTTGGTTTTATAATGTGATAGGCACATGAACGAGTAAAAACTAGTGCATCCAGTTCCTGCCGCCAGGTTGGGTTGTATAATGTGATAGGCACATGAACGAGTGAAACTAGTGCATCCAGTTCCTGCCACCAGGTTGGGTTGTATAATGTGATAGGCACATGAACGAGTGAAACTAGTGCACCCAGTTCCTGCCACCAGGTTGGGTTGTATAATGTGATAGGCACATCAACGAGTGAAACTAGTGCACCCAGTTCCTGCCACCAGACTGGGTTGTATAATGTGATAGGCACATGAACGAGTGAAACTAGTGCACCCAGTTCCTGCCACCAGACTGGGTTGTATAATGTGATAGGAACATGAACGAGTGAAACTAGTGCATCCAGTTCCTGCCAACACATTTGGTTTTATAATGTGATAGGCACATGAACGAGTGAAACTAGTGCATCCAGTTCCTGCCACAAGATTGGGTTGTATAATGTGATAGGCACATGAACGAGTGAAACTAGTGCATCCAGTTCCATTATGGATTCCGCGAAGCGCTCGTCGCACTGGTTTATGGAATTTTGATGACCGGGCAGGTGATGGTCCGTGTTGCTTCGATGGAAAGTTGATGGATGTGTTGCTTCGATGTAGGTAGCCATGAGTGATAGCTGGAGTACAGTAGTGGGGTAAACTAATTACATTGTGTAAACATCCGATGTGTCACACGGTGAAGGGCAGAACGAAGAGGTGCCAGAGTTTGTACATCAGTGTTCTGTGTATCTGTCATCACTTACAAACACATCACCACATTCATGAACACATACTGAACACATTGTCATGAACACATGCTGAACACGTCGTCATGAACATATACATACGAAACACATCATCGTGAACACGTGCCGAAAACGTCGTCATGAACATATACATACGAAACACATCGTCATGAACACATACGGAACATATTGTCCTGAACACATAGATACAGGGCACATCATCATGAAAACATGCTTAACACGCGGTCATGAACACATGCTGAACACGTCGTCATTAACATTTACGAAAAATATTGTCATTAACACATATGGAACACATCGTCATGAACACTTACAGAACACGTACATTGTCATGAACACACATGGAACATCGTCATGAACACTTACAGAACACGTACATCGTCATGAACAGACATGGAAAATCGTCATGAACACTTTGGAACACGTACATCTTCATGAACAGACGTGGAAAATCATCATGGACACATACAGAACACGTACATCGTCATGAACACACATGGAACATCGCCATTAACACATAGGGAATATATCGCCATTAACACAGAGGGAATATATCGCCATTAACACATAGGGAATATATCGCCATTAACACATGGGGAATACATCGCCATTAACACATAGGGAATATATCGCCATTAACACATAGGGAATACATCGCCATTAACACATAGGGAATATATCGCCATTAACACATAGGGAATACATCGCCATTAACACATGGGGAATATATCGCCATTAACACATAGGGAATACATCGCCATTAACACATAGGGAATATATCGCCATTAACACATAGGGAATACATCGCCATTAACACATAGGGAATACATCGCCATTAACACATAGGGAATATATCGCCATTAACACATAGGGAATACATCGCCATTAACACATGGGGAATATATCGCCATTAACACATAGGGAATACATCGCCATTAACACATAGGGAATATATCGCCATTAACACATAGGGAATACATCGCCATTAACACATAGGGAATACATCGCCATTAACACATAGGGAATATATCGCCATTAACACATAGGGAATACATCGCCATTAACACATAGGGAATACATCGCCATTAACACATAGGGAATACATCGCCATTAACACATAGGGAATACATCGCCATTATCACATAGGGAATACATTGCCATTATCACATACGTAACACATCGTCATGACCATATACGGTACACGTCGTCACGAACATACGGAACACATCGTCATGTTACGTAAGGCTGCCTAAAAGTACTTACATAATTCACTCTCATATTATCTGCACTACAAATCATACATCTTCAGAAATGAAAAACGCAATACTTTCATTGAAACGTGAGAGTCGTTTGTTACAAGAAACGAATAGTGGTTTGAATAAAAAATAATCATATCGAACTTTGCTGGTATTTTTAAAAACAAGCCTGTATTCATCTAAAACTTTACTTAGATATGGTTTATATATATAGCCACGTGTCCTGTGTATTTACATGCACATAGAACTTGTTAATGATAGAGAAAGACGTGCTTGGGACGGGTCTTTCACTTCACAACAGTCATTGTCAAAAACACACGTTTCTTTACACGTAAATCAAACAAATTTGTGCCAGAAACAAATATATCTTCCTAGCACAAAATAACCCTACACGCATTCTGAACCTACGTGTGTTGCAATAGAACAAGGTCCAGGAATCCCTTTATTTGCAATAGGCTGAAATCGACAGGTGCCTATTTCAAGAAAGTAATGTACATTTCTTTCACCGTTTAGCGTCGGTTTCTACCTTGACTATAGAGAGCAGATGTTAAGCTATTTAAATCTGGCTGTCAATATCGGACGCGGGGTCGGCACGGAGACGAGGATATTTATTCTACAAGCGTTGCTCTCGAGCATCGTTTTGGGTTGTGTCTAACTAGCGTTGCACGGGTGAATGGGCTCTTAGAAAAATCATTGCTCGACAGGTCATGAGAGAGCGTATGTTCGCGGCAGACAAATGGAAGGAGTATTCCCGTATTTGGACATTAATAATGTATAAAACATACAGGTTACAAGCGTCACTTGAGTTTAATGGAAGGTAGCTTCAGTTATGCACGACACTGATAAAATATGAAGCGATGGGAAGCGGATGATGACACGTTAATTCAATTTCAGCATCATTCATTTTTAATTCTTTTCTTGAAAATATCTTTTCAATATAATGCCTTTCAAAATGAATGTTAGAACACAATACAAAATCCCATGAGCATCGCATTTAATGTCTGTGGATGACAGTTAAACACTATTCTGGTTTATCGCGAGTTTTGTTCAAACCTGAGTGGGTTGGGGGTGGGGGGGGGTCGGGGGGGGGACTTTTTTATCTTTTTTACGAAACAAACATGGTTCTTATATACCCTGTGACCTCTTGCGACCGCGTGCCCTGAAGTATGAATAGACAGGTCTCAGGGCATGGCGGACACAGTCAGCTGGCCCTGTAGATGTTGCACACTAGGAATAAAATGGCAAAGACATTTACTTATATTTATAGTGATTACATTTTTTTTTAATATAATGGGCGGGGCTTTTAGAAGGGCGGTCGGGTCTTAAAAAACAAGTAATTGATTGTCATAAGCCGAATTAATAGCAAAAGAAACCCTCGAACATATACATGTAGATATGCATAATTCATGGCCTGTTTGGTACTGTTAATTGTTATGGAGTGTGATGTATTGTTGAGTAAGATGTATCGTTGAGCTTCGTGGCAATCAACAACGTCAGAATGGCGTCACGCCATACACCATGTTCAACAACCTCTCATATCAAAACTATCGCTGTTTTCAATCAATAAATCCTTGTGTACAATACAGGTGACAAGGTCCCCGGTACGTTATGCGTATCGTACAACCCGGCTAAGAAAGGAATCGGATGGCAGGCTATGTGACTGACCAACTGGTTGCATTCCGTCCCATGGCGTTGTAGTTTACCTGTAATCAGCACTGGAATACCTGGTACAGACTGGATTATTTCCAGGTTGCCGTGATACAGCTGGAATGGTGCTGATTGCGGCGTCAAACAACATCCACTTACACAGTAAACAGATAATTCCCTTCATACAAGAATGGCTGAGTGAGTGAGTTGTGTTTAACGCCGCATTGAGTATTTCAGTAAAATAGCAGTGTGTCGTATTGTAGGAGAGCCCTATGTTATTCAGGTCTTAGACAATCATATGTACCATTTGTAATGTTTTGAAGAATGTTAAATAGATTTAATAACGTTCCTTTATGTATGTGAAATTTTCAATATCAATGTTGCATAAGTGTTCAATGGCTCAACATTATGACGATATGGCTGAAATATTGCCGATGTGACTTAAAATTTCAACCCACATACTTACTCATCTTTATCATCATGCTTCATATGAATGATAACGATCCATGTGAATAACAATACTTATCTATATCATTATATTTATAGCAATGATGCATGTGTATAAAACGTGTCAGGAAGATCACATTTTATTCATCAAGCCGTTTCACACATGAAATACCGATTGTCTAACAGTTAAGTAATACTTAGAATATATACCATAATTGATACATGTGTTTATTTTACATGGATAGTATAATATCACAGCGACACAAATATACATTATGTATTAAAATGCTTCTGAACAAATAGATATGAGACCCATTTTCGAGTTCACAACATCAGCTTTTTAGAGTACACTCCAAATGTGTATCTCGCCGTACTTTACCTTTGATCAATGTTCAAGAGATTGACGATAATGAGGGGACATTGATTATTAGCCTGTGAGAAACAAGCTGGAGGTTAATCACCCGTAAACAAGGAGATGGCGGGAATGAAGCAAGACTACTGGCTATAGAAGGTTCCCCTGATACCGGCATGTGTGATACACATGCGATAGATGCATAGATGGAACGGACCATTTGATATGAGGGGGGTAGGGGGTATCGAAATAAACAAGTTGCTCCAGATACTGTTTGAGAAAAAGATCATACCTCAGACTTTTTTACAAAAGAAATTGACTGCCACAAATAGATGTATGGTTGCCGGGTGCTTTCAAAATAATTATTAAGGCACATAGATTTAATAAAAATAATATCGGATTTTGTAGTTGGTGTTGAAGAAATATCCAGTCTCCATAACCTACCCCCGCCCAATCCACACACACACACACACACACACACACACACACACACACACACGCGCGCGCGCACGCACGCACGCACACACACACACACACACACACACACACACACACACACACACACACACACACACACACACACACACACACACACACACACACACACACACACACGCACACACACACACACACACACCACCCCCGAGTATCCAAAACCGTCGGTCCCTTAGATAGTTGATGAAAGAATGACCTTTTTTCAATATTAAACCTTTAAGGTATCAGGGGGCTGTATATGGTTGTCTTAACGTGTTGATCACATATTGTGTCACCTAGACTATATAGACACATGCAGACAAACATCAGCGTAGATAGTATGCAAGTATTTATCACAGCTAGCAGGCACTGGTTATATTATATTCGGCTATGTCGAAGGTCAACATTTGCGTTATCCATTGCCTCAATGCATTTGTCATATTACTTTCTATCTCGAACGTCTTGTCACACTGTCAACAATCACAATAACGTAATCGGTATTGTAGGAATGTGTTTAAATACGGTGTAATCGGCGCAGATGGTTGTTAGGTATATACCAGTCAAGTGATGAGACACGCAGCACTTAGCAGTTGGCATAAACACACAGTAGCACTCACTGTGTGATTGACAACTCGGAGTGCTTGCACCTACCTTGTGTAAGGAGAACTCGTTTTTCACCACATCCCAAAGTGTCGTGTATCCATGGCAGAAATTACAGCAAAGTATCCAAACCAACAAGGTTACGTTTCCTGAATATCGTCCCATTTTCACCAACTGTCTTTAATTTGCCTTGGAAATCACTGAACACTTCATATCTGGCCGCTGTCGGTCGTGATGATTTCAAGCAGCACAATAACACAGCTAATTCACTAACACTTCACACTGTATCGAACCGTTGCACACATTAACGAGTAAGCTGTATGTTGAGGTGTAACGTCGTTGTACCGTCGTTGTGATGCGGTTGTAGGTCCCACAACTATTAACTGACAATAATACTCAGACTGTCAAATCCTCCGGGGTATTGATTGATAGTTGCAAGCTTCACCTCATTAGTCAATTTGTTCATATATTCATCACTGTCATCGTTTGCAACCCTCCCCTTGTCTATTTCACGGTCAACCACCCACACGTATGACGAGTGCTCCTGGAAATGAAAACTCGCTAAACAACTTTTGATTGAACCAAATATCAACCGAAGTGCTCGACCATAAAGAACTACTCCGTAATCAGAACGTGATAATATCACATAGAAACATGTCAATTTCACATAACATCATGTCGATTTCGTATAAATCCCATATCGCAGCGGTGGCTTGTATAAACCACGGTGATGTGTATTTCACATACACACGTGTCACTGCGCTGTACACACTCAGGAGCTGATGTCTATTTCAACTGGTTTCAGCCACTGCGGTGCTGGTATTGCTTGACTGGGAGCGTGACAATGTAGCCGCTCTTAACGTGTATGTGTCTCTAGGAACGGGGGAGGAAGGTACGCGCTCGAGGGGCAAGGGGCCTACGTGCTTCCTCCGCGAGAGGAAGAACGGGGCATAGTATTGCACCCTAACGCATGTTCAGGGCGCATGCATTATGGGGACGCATGAACACAGTAAGTAACGTCTTTCGGAAAATGTGGTGACGCTTAATGAGCAGCTAATGTGATGGGGAATGAGTTGCAAGGATGGGCAGAATGGGAATGGTTTGGAGATGATAAAAAATACATCCGTAAGCGGCCGAGAAAAATGAGAGGTTGAATATTATTTTACATATTTTAAAGTGAAATTTATATGATTAATGTTTGTCTTGGAAGCATGGTCGTATGGTTAGTTTCGATATACAGGCAAACAGGTATATAGTCACAGTATTTGTCCATATAGCGGGGATTCCGGATAGACGGGAGCCGGACTAACAAGGTGTCACTATATAGGGATTGCATGAGGGCGGTGGGGTGGGGGGGGGTTTGGTGGAGGGATGTGTTAAAAAACTTCAGTCTCCGCCCTTACGGTCCAAGGCTTGAATTTTGGAGATTTATTTTGGCTGGACCAACGAGGAGTCCATGCTTATTCCACCCAAAATGGCGTAACGAAATCGACATCCGGTTCGTCAAACGCTGTGCAGATTTCGGTCTATGGCAGGATTTGCAAAGCATATGCACGCCAACTTACCGTCAACAGATATTTTTTTTCAAATCTGTTCATGTTTGTAATCACGGTGTGCTTACCTGATTTGATTTACTTTGCGAACTAAGACCTGTTTTTTTACAACATGGATCTTGATTATCGATCAGATCGTCTTGAGTGGGCGCCGCCATTTTGTTTGAACCAAATGAAAGTGATATGAGAGGTGGAATCTGATTGGTCATTGGAGAGACATAGAAGGGACATAACTCGAAATAACCACTGGTGGCGCTACGATCGAGCCCAGGCATTCCAGGCTAGTTCGGCAAGGGTGAGAAATGGACACCCACAGTCAGTCAACTCCTTTGCCTTGGGAAGATGGGGATGTGGGTTGGGAGGGGGTGAGGATTGGGGGATGGGGGTCACGTGGTAGTTGAGAATAGAACTGTTCTAAATACGCATCATTAAAGCAACAACATGACATGAACTGTAACACGTCATCTATGGACAATAAATAGCAGTTATTATTAATAATATTTATGATAATGATATGTACATTTATACAGACAGTGTAGGATGTCAGGTTCGACACGGCCCCCAGTTACCTGTAGTTGTAGTCAGAATTTAAGCGGCTTCATTGATCGGGATTGCATGCTTTTTGAGTTGCTATATGGCTGAAATAATGCCGATGCGATGTTAAATTTTAACTCACTCACTCATATCATTGGTGACTTGGTGAATCGTTGCTCTTAATATCTATCACTGGTTTATCTGGTCCAGACTCAATCAGTCCGCCTTCATATAGCTGGGATATTTTTGAGCGCGGCATTAAACAACAAACAAACAAGCAAAGCAAAGCAGAGCATTTTTAAAGCGCCACTTCCACAAAATCCTTGCTTGAAGCGGTCACAATTATTACTCCGTCAATGGACCAGTGTTATTCCAATTGCATTCGCCCCATGAAGAACTGTTGGAATTGGCCTTCAGCGACCCATGCGTGTTGTAAGAGGAGGTTTACGGGATTGGGTGGTCAGGATCACTGACTTGTTTTGATGCATGCTCTCTTTTTTTGCAACACAAACAAAACTCAAATTGCTTTCTTTACTCCCTGGGGAGTATACACAAACGTGATCGTTTGATAGCACACAATCAGATATCGGACAGGGCCTTGCAGCTAGCCACCTAATCCACTCCGCTTCATTTTGACACCCGATTCATATTTCTGTTTACAAGATAGAACATAACAGTCCTATCTTATGACTCGTGCAATGATTATAGGGCTTTGAATAAAGTTTACTCAGGATTACAACGAAAATTAAACAACAATATACAGACACACTAGACATAGATTTTAAAAAGATGTTTCGCAAGTTCATATCGTTTTTCACTGGTATAAAAACACAACATATTCGGAGTCAATAAAATTTTCAAAAAGTTTCTTTTCTAAATTCGTCGCCGAATGCCTAAAATTCTTGTTCCCCCACTCAAGGCACTTGGGCTTGAAGAGTTCCACATTGGTAATCGCTTTTGAAGGAATATTACCAGAGCGAAGCTCCTCGAGAGTAGGTCCGGCATGAGCGACGAATAAAGGTTACTGTGTAACTTACTGAGACTGAAATAGATTACCTATGTCAATCAAGGTTTGCACGTGGAATCCGTGGAAATCGTGTGACAGATGCATCCATTTGTGAGATGGGGGTAATCGGAACGGTATATTTCTGTGTGACGTTTGTTTCGGTAAGTATGGGTACTGCCATGTGTACAATATCATGGTTAAGTGTTTAAATGCGATAGGAATTTCTTCATAATACCGCCCAGGTACAAGACGATCTTGCTGGAAACTCGATACGAACACAGGGAAATTATCAGTGAACCAACATGTTTGATGGTGAAACTAGGAACTACGATGTTACAAATCGTTACTCCCGTAGTTAACTCTACAGAATTGTATGGTATAAAACATCGTTCACACATGACCATCTATAATATATCGAATTAACCGTATTTCGAGACAAGCGGAGTGGTGATATTAGTCACGGATATTAAAATTACGTCGTCGTGAACAGTGTATCGAATTAACCGTATTTCGAGACAAGCGGGGTGTCGATATTAGTCACGGACATTAAAGTTACGTCGTCGTAAACGGTGCATCGAATTAACCGTATTTCGAGACAAGCGGAGTGTCGATATTAGTTACGGACATAAAAGTTACGTCGTCGTAAAAGGTGCATCGAATAAACCGTATTTCGAGACAAGCGGAGTGTCGATATTAGTCACGAACATAAAAGTTACGTCGTCGTAAACGGTGCATCGAATTAACCATAGTTCGAGACAAGCGGAGTGTCGATATTAGTCACGGACATTAAAGTAACGTCGTCGTAAACGGTGCATCGAATTAACCGTAGTTCGAGAAGTGTGCAGAGTATACCGTGCCAGTGCGGAATCTGCCGGACATTTAAGCTCGAGATATCCGTTGTTCGATTGTCACTGTATCTTTCAAGGAACAACAGTGAACAGGGAATTGGTGACGATAGAAATAGTATGGCGCAGCGACAAATTCCTCAGTAACTAATACGCATCTTGTATCGTCTGGCAAAGCCGACATACAAATCCGTCAGGAATCGTGTACCGCGTATAAAAAAATGTCACCCACATACTTTTTTCTGCTTCACATATGTTTGCATAAAAGGGTTCTAGGCACAATAACTTCCGTCTTATATTACAGCTCTCCAATGTCAGTCTAACTGGAAGCAAGTTAGGTGAAATCCCATCCGCCGGGGCGTGAGCTCAACACAAATTCAGTTAATCGGAAAATGTTGAAAACATGAAACCTTACTCTGTTGTTGTCATCTGCAAATACACTGAAACATTCGTTCATCCGGACACTGCTGTTCCCAGGCATACCGCCTGTATTAACGTATCACTGGATCAACGAGTCACTGGCAGAGAGTAGTGACTCACGTAAACAGTAATTGTTCTGTTTATGGGATTTCCTGATTAACGGGGTTACACTGTGCTGAAATGTTCGGTGGTCCGTATAAAGGGGATCGGTTGCCCACAATGGCACTGCTTACATCATATACCTACTGCCCGCTACATCAGTAAACACCCAAACCTCTCGTGTTATCTCTTAGTCTTATTATTCATATACCGCATTGATTCCGGGAAATAGGTACCATCGTCTCTATTCCTCCAGGGCGACTTAAATTGGGCTCGGGTGTACAAAACGAATATAGCAATAGCATGGCAAACCAGTGAATTGATAAATCAACTCGTTGATTGTGCGTCATCGTACCAAAACGATCATGTGCCACGTGTTAGTCACTGGATTGTCTGGTCCGGATTCGATATCAGACCGGCGAGAGAGCTGTACAAAATGCTGCCTACCACACAACACACGATCCACCCACGTCGGTGGAACGAGAAGTGGTAGGGTAGCCCTGTGCTTAAAGCCTACATGGTAACACTGAAGACCGCGTTCGATTCCTTCATGGGGACAAGGTGAACCAAGTCTAGGTGTCATCCGCCGGGACTAATGATTACCAATTATCAAACTATCGATGCATCGCAATTGCAGTGACTCGATCACAATGCACCTACGAATGTTAAACTGGTAATGATCGGTTGCGCGCTTTACTATCGATATCGATGGAAGTAATGATTCCAAACATGATTACTATCCATTAGCTTTGAATCAAAATACATCTTGTTAGAAAACGTATATATTTTTATCTCTGAAAAAAAGTCAAAGTTCAATTCCCTGACAATCTAGGACATTTTGACGTAGCTTAACGCAAGGAGTGAGTGAGTGAGTATGGTTTTACGCCGCTTTTAGCAATATTCCAGCAATATTACGGCGGGGGACACCAGAAATGGGCTTCACACATTGTACCCATGTCGGGAATCGAACCCGGGTCTTCTGCGTGACGAGCGAACGCTTTAACCACTAGGCTACCCGACCGCCCCCTTAACGCAAGGAACCAGCATAAGATGGATGAGCTATCCACCACAGTATCACAATGGTATTGCAATAGGTGTGCCTAATCTGAACAGCAAAAGAAACTATACCGAATTAGTTTTTTATGTAAATGAAAAAGTACTTACAGTAACATTTGATTATGTCTATTTAACTGCAACAGTTTCTAATTTGTTGCTAGGTAAGTTTGTGTAAAAGTATTTTTGTTCAATGAAGACGGGTGAGAAATGAATTTGCAGCCACATGACCCCTAAGATATTTGAAGTGTTGTGAATGTGTGCCGAAAAGTCAAATGGGTTGATTTTCAGATGTCAAGGATACCATCTGCAATTGTGTATTTTGCGATTTTTTAAAAAGTTGAAATTAAATTACATTTTTAAAAACTAAAGTGTAGAAGTATTCTTTGAGTGCTGGCAAAACGCCAATACAGTATATTTAATATAATATCGCTGACAGAAGATAGTTTCAATTGAAAATCAAACATACGATAAAAATAACTGGGAGGTAGTCTAGCGTTTCTTTGTCTCCTCTGTTTACGTCACCGCAACGATGGCAATTCTACCGCAGTTGTAACACAGTCTTCGATATTCCTCCTGCCTCATTCCATATTTGTGAGAATTGCAGGGAATATTTCTTACAATCACTCACTCTTTGATCTCTGACACAGAACGCATGATGTTATCAAGGATCAATGTCCAATAGACATCAAGCCCCAGGCCGTTAAACATAATGTTAATTATTCACCAAGTGTTGACACCTGAGACTGATTATAATTCATTGATTACAAGACGAAGCAAAAAATCTAAGCTTCACCTTCGGAAATATCGAGACGATTATGTTTACATATCAGCGAGTAAACACGTATTGAAATGTTGGGTGGCATTATTTGCCACAGACGAGTCCTGTCACGGCTTTTGGCACATCGGGTATCGATCTGTATGAATAGCTTCTCTACATGTAGCAAGTTGCTGTATTCCGGTGATGAATAAGGATGATGAAGTTATCATTACACTTAAATATTATACGATAGGAGGATGCTAGTAATGCTCTCTTACAGCCTAAGTTGATGAGCACGTGAATCTCGGACCCCAGACAATGTAAACAGGCTGAATTATTTATTTCACATTTTATCGAAGAATTTCGATTTCGTATTTGTGTACACGTCATGGACATTACCCCTTTAATGTGTTATTGACAAAAGGTTTGGTGGTGGAAAACTAAAGAGTTTTACAATCAGGATACAGATCGTTCATGTGAAGGAGCTTGACGGTGATTGTGGTCTTGTATCCCGGACCAAATAAAACAAAAAAAGAATCCAACTCAAGTCTAGAATAGTTTTGCAAGTCTAGGTCGCCTCTCCTGAAATTAAGGAATATTCTGGGCTCCATTTGGATTCTTTGTTGTAGATATATAATTTTTACATTAAGATTACATCTTTTCTTGGACTAAATGTCAGTCTGGAGTGACTGAGACAACAAAATACCAAATGGCGAATCAGTGCTTCACACAAAATGTCAATGATATTTTATCTTATCAACTTGCGAAATTTGTTTTATGACATTTATTAAATTTCGCAAAATGTACCAATGATTTTGTTTTTTGTTATGTGTTTGTATTAAGGCTCAAGTAATGAGGGACGTCAGTGGTCCAGTGGGTGTATTGTATGAACCATTGCCGGGGTGCGCCGCTTGAATCTTGCTAACACTGGTGTAATAATCTACACACTTACTCACTCATTCGTTCTGTGTCATCGTGCCCTAACGGCGCGGATCGCTGCTCATGCTATCAACCACTGGTTTGCCGAGTTCAGATTCGATTATTGAGAGGTCGACGTTTTATATAACTTGAAATGTTATGCTCACTCACTCACTCACTCACTCACTCACTCACTGAAGATTCTGGGGTATAATAGGTCTTCAGCAACCCATGCTTGCCGCAAAAGGTGACTGCTTGTCGTAAAAGGCGACTAACGGGATCGGGATCTATGCTCATGATATTAATCACTGGATTGTCCACTCACTCACTCACTCACTCACTCACTCACTCACTCACTCACTCACTCACTCACTCACAAGAAGAATGTGAAAATATGACTTTGAACCGAATCAACTTGACGGACCCACAGACCACCTGACACAGTGTTCGTGTGTGTACGGCAAGGTAGACACTGAGGCCGGTCGTTGTTTAGTTAGCAGAAAGTCACACACAAGTTCTCTAACAAGCGCTTACAGGGGCATTAACTCAAACAAAGAGCGTCTGTGGCAACGATGCTGTCCACATGTTGGCGAACACGTGTGGGAACGACGTCCCCGAGCAGTCGAGGACCAAGTCGGTCAATGCATATCTTCACATATTTCTGTGACACGTTCCAAAACATTTTTTTTTAAACTGAAAATGGCTTTTTTAGTTTTGAAACGAGACATTTTCAGCGCTGAGAGACGTTTTTGTGAGAAAGGAAGTTGGATAATATGGAGTTATGCCGCACGTTGAATTCATTATAGCTGTTCGTTTTCTGTAAGTTGGTGTGGCATATTTCATGTTGAGGGGTCTGTTTATTCATCTGTAGCAGCCTCCAAGTGTTACAATAATGTCGCTGTTAGTGTGGAACATATTAAATGGTCAAAGTCAGTTGAATTGACTCCTTGCTATCAAAGGCACTGGAGAAAGCTTTGTGATTGTCCAACTGTTTTCACAACTGAGGGAGAGTCTAAAAATCCATTCGGGCGGGGCGGGCAGAGATTGGGAGAGCGATAAGGTGTGCGAATATTTCATCAAGGACGTTTGTTTTTGTGTTGTTTAATGCCGCACTCAGTAATATTCCAGCTATATGACGCGGTCTGTAAATATTCGAGTCTGGACCAGACAATCCAGTGTTTGGCATCATGAGCATCGACCTACACAATTGGGATACGATGACAGGCATCTACTAAGTCAGCGAGTCTGACCACCCGATCCCGTTAGACGACTCTTTCGACAAGCATGGGTTGCTGAAGTCCAGTTCTAACCCGAATCTTCATGTGACTTTTTTCTTGTGTATTACTGACTGAGTATGGTTTTACGCCGCTTTTAGCAATATTCCAGCAATATCACGGCGGGGGACCCCATGGGCTTCACACATTGTACTCTTGTGTATTAACACTTAAGTAATTATATCACGACATAGTGTCAACTTAGGAAAGTTTGTTATTCTCACGCTGGAATCGTATTATTTTGGTTTAACGTCGCCTTGAAAAGTAGTTCATTTATATCACTGCTTGATTTCATGAGAAATCCCGAAGTGATGCACGTCTTTGACGTTTACCACTTTGGTGAAAACCAACGAGCAGGGGTATGGTGCTGACGAACCATGAACCAAGAAACATAATCAACGGAATCTTGGATTCGAACCCACGACCATAGGGTTACACCTAAGGGACGTAACTCTGCAGAGCGAATTGGGGGCCTCATCCGATATGGACATACACACTACAACATCGGTAAGTTTAAATCCATCAACTACATCATTTAAGAGAAACGTTTTTCGCACAATGATTATATATCGACACTTCTTTTGTCTCGATCCGACGTGACTCGATATATGTTCGATTTTGTAGGTACCACGAGGTATTTTCATTCTACTTGTATAACACTTGAATATTTTGTTGACAGAAACAAACGGATCGTGTCAGCCAACAGGAATTCTTTTAAACCGAATAACCATTTTGTCGACAGGTGTAATGTCTCATACACGGACGCCTCCACCATCATCAACATCTTTATCTCAGAATGTTGCATGTGTATATCGAGATGCACATCGACACGTCAGCTATGCGCCAAGCGAGTCTGCAACCTCTTAGTGTAGTCTCAATGTGTTTGACACGTGGTTGGGGGGGGGGGGGGGGGGGGGGGGGGTGGTGGTGTAATCTGGAACTCTTCCCATCTCTCACTTAGATGCAGTACGTAACCTTTCAGGGGGTGAGGCAACCTTTCCATCGCAGTGATCATCTTTTAGAAGCGATACCCAACCTGTTTATCTAACACTGACCAAAGGAAGAGCAGTGGGTCTCATTTGCGCGCAGTGCACATTGGACGGTACTTGGGGTCTAAAATCTGACCTGTGTGTGAGTGTGTGTGTGCGTGTGTGTGAGTGTGTGTGCGTGTGTGCGTGTGTGCGTGTGCGTGTGCGTGTGCGTGTGCGTGATAGTCCTTCGTTTTTGTTGGCGGAGGAGTTGGAGCACGGGATATTGTTTCAATTTTCGTATTGTGAGAAGCCCCCCGATGAACATAATCTATCAGTATAATTATTCTCACGCCAATTCCATCGTCCCTCGACTACAGGTAGAACATTTTTATAATTAGAAAACACGCTTTTGTTTCGTCGGCGCACATTGTCGAGAATTCGTTAACATATTTTTATCTCTAATTAGAGATAAACGGTATTATTTTACAGTTGAGTCCGACCAGCAGGGGACATTCATAGGAAACAGGAGATCATAAGATGATTCGGCGGCAGAGCCAAATGTTGAATGTAAACTCGTCCTAAGTTTATGTAACTGAACTCTGTTTTGTGTCGTAAATAGGATATGGGTAGACACACTATATTTAACGACCTATAGAGTGCTAACACTGGCTATATATTACGCTATATGAATACTTACCTTGACAATTATTATTAATAAAGGACTAACATCTAACTATGTAGTCTAAACAAAAGCATGTTGTTTTACGCCGAAACCAGCAATATTATAGCTACATCATTGCAGTAAAGGCTCGAGGCTGGACAATGCAGTGTGGTCGTTGGTAGCATGAGGATTCGCCCACACAGTTCGACAATATGACGCTGTAGTGAGTGAGTGAGTGAGTGAGTTGGGTTTAACGCCGCTAACAGTATTCCAGTTATATCGCGGCGTGTCAGCTTAATGTGGGAGATACGCACGAAGTGATGCAGGTCTCAGACGTTTACCACTTCGGTGAAACCCACGAGCAAGGTGATAGTGCTGACAAACCTAGAAACATAATCGGGGTGAACCGGGATTCGAACCCACAATCACAAGTTTCTGGCGTGCCAAGTGGCGCAACTCTGCAAAGCGAATCGCGGCGTCTTAGACGACTGGGCCACCCGTGTCCCCCTTGACGCTGTAAAACCACCCGACATCTTGGTCACCTCTCGGGGCAGTATGGAGAACTTTGAGGACTATTCCATGTCGAGACCACCGTGAGAGCTATACAATATGACATACTTACACTCGCTGTATGTGACCACCTATAAAACTTACATTGACAATTATAACAAACTCGTTATATAGCAGAATGTACGAATGTTCCTTAACGCCGCCGGGATCAATATTCTAACAAAGGTCATATTTAAAATTACACTTTCCTGGTAAAGTAGAAATTCTAATCGCCAGAATACTAAGTCATCGATCTAACCAACCCAGCCCCCGAGACTCTGTGTGCTGACGAATAGGTGCCTCACTCTGGGAGCCTGCGTTCGAATCCCGGGTAGGACTCAACCCCAAAAAGTACTAGAATTTGGACTTTACTGAGACAGTGTAATGCCAAAAATAACCTTTGTTATATTTGAAAACTTTCTAAAAGACATTGCAACATTCCAGCTGTATGACGACACCATGTATATAATCGAGACTGGAACACGCACATTGGATGTGAAGATTTACCCACACCGTCTCATTACCGTTACACACAATCAGGCAGGTCACAAAATGTACATAAAAACGTCAACGTCAGAGAATAATCAGTCTCGGCTGTCTGTCCAAACAGATCCATTGGAAGCAAAAGGCAAACTAGTGGTGGCAGTTATGAGAATCGATCATTGAATTTTTTTAAGTCGGCGATGACACCTAAAAAACAATGCTAAATACACACACGCACGGAAATATGTACAGCGTGCTATAATTATGTTGTATGACACAAGGCGTCTCTATATGATAATATGTTATATAAAGACACATAGGCGTATCGCTATAATTATTTGATATGCAGTGTAAGATCCCGTGCTACGCGCGACCACATGATGCCTGCCGCCATGACACCAGAATCTTGAATCTTGACATCCACCACCATAATTCAAACCAGCCCGTGTGGGAACATCAATTAATGCCATTACATTTATATGAAGTTGTCTGGCGGGCCTAATTGCAGGCGTTGAGTTGGGAGTGTTCCTGCTGCAGCGACAGTAACGGCTCAATTATGATAGTGATGGTCTACAGCGGGCAACCATCCACCCCCAGGGATAGGACACCCTCACCTGTTAGGAAATTATTTATATACCACACCCACTGACTGGACTGCGTTAAACTACCTGACGTAATTTCTCAAATCGGGCGTCTTCACAAAGTTGTAAATAATGATATCAAGAGACCGCCTCCGTGGTCTAAAGGTAGAGCGTCCGCCCGGAGAGCGGAATGTCCAGGGTTCGATCCCCGACCGCGTCATACCAAAAGACGTTAAAGATGGTACTTGTTGTTACCCTGTCTGGCGCTCGGCATTAAGGGGCTAAAACAAGGACTGGTCGGCTCGGATTCAGTATACTGTGTCTGGGTGGGGTATTCATGTTAAACTGCGGCATGGTATCTCAGTGAGCTACCACTGTAAATCGGCATCAGTCCGGACTAGTACAAGCAGCCACACAAACACACACACGTACATGCACGTCGCTATATAAGTGCAATAATCTTGGACGCGACGTTAAACCCCATTTCACCTCACCTCACCTATGATATCAAGGCGTTACGCACTCACTCACTCATAGGTCTGCGGCCGGGCGCTGTTATGGATCAAGATGACTTGCGTCTTTTTTCATAAGCTTTTCTTTCGTTTTCAGTTTTAACGATTGACAAACTTGACGTGTTTAAAGAAGTCCCTTGCCTGAATCATGTCATTCTGGATCTAGAGGCATAGGCCAATATACAGGTCTCGACCTCCGCTGAGAGGGCCCAGAAAACACATTTGAAAGGATTCTGTTTTTATGTAAAGAAAAAGAACTTCCAAAGCCCGTTATAATATTTTGCGATATAAAAATAACTCCCATAATCCATTTTATTTTAACGTGATATCTCAGAAGTATAAGACAAAGTAAGTCCGTTTGTCAGAGCAATGGCAATGGCAACAATGTGTTATTGTTGTACGAAGATGACAAGGTTTCTGTTTAATTTGAAATGTGTACTAGCCCACGTTAACGAGTTTCCTAAAATGGCCATTAATGTTTGCCGCTTTTTATGTACAAACTGTTTATATAAAGACGTTTAGACAGACACAGTAAGGTGGACTTCCTGTTAAACGGGATCCAGGCTACACAACCATACAGACACGCGCTCTCTGAGCTACCGCGCGGCTCTTGGGTAAATAATGTATAACTCTCGTAACATATTAAAAATAATAACTGTGAAGAACCTGATATCTGAAGATTTGTATTTCTGGGGCATGGTGGCCAGGGTGGCCTGAGTTATATCCCTTACTCGTGCCAGGATCCTCCAATTACAGAATTGACAAACTTGACGCCGAGACAAGAACGTAGGTTTGTGGTAATTTCCTTTTTCTTACCGCCACATCGCTTTTTTAAACCCATGACTAAATCAAAACGTTGAGTTTTTTTCAATCTAAACTTTTCTATTTTTGCGTTACGACGTGAACTCGCCACTCCTTGTGTTACCTTGACGCAAATCACTGCATTCTGTGTTTGGAAAAGTAACTGTTGAAAATAGACCCTGTTCACCAAATAAAGCCAGCTACGAAACAACATCATGGCGCGTGGTGATGACTTGAAACCCAGAGGGAATAACGCCCAAAACGTCTGCTTGTGAAAAAACAATTAGCTCTTTAGAACATCGATTAACAATACTTTACCAAGTGACGGATTGCGGTAGTGTCCTCGCAAACTGACTATGCACTAAGAAGGTACTTTGATGTACTGGTGATATTACTAATTGTTTTCTGCTTGGAGTTTCAAACGGCCCGTCGGGACATAGATATTGGCCGTGTACAGCGGCTGGTCTCTTTACTTATCGGTCCTCCGCCATGTTGGACAATGTCCCTTGTACGGTTCAATCAATCAAACAGCCATCAAAGAAAACCAGAGACTTAGAAGCGTTGGGACATATCTATCATGAAATGTAACCAGCTTATGAATATTACATGATATAATGTGTAATATCTTGGTTCCCACACGCGCGTGCCCCGAGGGACGGCAAGCGAAATTATCTGGTCACGTGATCGCGGAAGGTTTACACATGCGCCCGCCGTGGAAGGTACCAAATATAGCACCCCAAATTCTGGCAAGAAACATAATCGATTGTGTTTAATTACATGTTCTAAGACAAATATGGGGATAGCGTGACCGTGGGGGGCACGTGCGGGCACATTTCAAGATACTGCGGGACTGTAAAGGACGTGACAATCTTACTGAAATAGACTCCCAAGGCGCGCCAAAGCTTTAATAGCACGTTAATTAATAGAGGGATATATCGGCAATAATCACCGATACTGTCTGATAGCCGAAGGGCCCGTGGGACTCCTGCTTAGAAGTGGGGAAATCAAACGTAAGGGTCGATATTTGCCGAAGGGACATTTTTTCATCGCGGAGGCTTATCCTGTTGCCTGGCGCATTATTAAAGTTAAATCTGATAGTGCAGCTCTTGCGCCAGGTTTACGCCCTCCCTCCGATATGTGATTAAGGATTGTTGTATTTACGAGGGAGGGTGGTCCAAAGATGTAAGCGATTGCTGTTACTGCGATGCAAGAATTCCTGTCTACATTCTGCTTGCTAATTGGTTTTAAAGAAGTCCCTTGCTTGAATCATGTCATTTTAGATCTAGAGGCATAAGCCAATTTACTGGTCTCGACCTCCGCTGAGAGGGCCCAGGAAACACATTTGACAGGTTTCTGTTTTTATGTAATGAAATTAATTTTCCAAGTCCGTGTTAATATTTTGCGATGGAATAAGATCTCCCATAATTCATTTTATTAGAGGCTAAAACTATCCCCGCAGGCCAGGAACGTGATATCTCAGAAGTATCGGACAAAGTAAGTCCGTTTGTCAGAGCAATGGCAACATGGCATTATTGTTGTACGAGGATGCTAAAAGACGTTTTGATAGACTCACGTGTATGTATTTAAAGAGTTTTATCTGATGACACTGTCGCCCAGCAGGCATTACTGTTGGGGTTGCTGCTATATTGCTGTTGGTGTCGTTATTGCTGTTGATGTCGTTACTGCTGTTGGTGTCGTTATTACTGTTGATGTCGTTACTGCTGTTGGTGTCGTTATTGCTGTTGATGTCGTTACTGCTGTTGGTGTCGTTATTACTGTTGATGTCGTTACTGCTGTTGATGTCGTTATTGCTGTTGATGTCGTTACTGCTGTTGGTGTCGTTATTACTGTTGATGTCGTTACTGCTGTTGGTGTCGTTATTGCTGTTGATGTCGTTACTGCTGTTGGTGTCGTTATTGCTGTTGATGTCGTTACTGCTGTTGATGTCGTTATCGCTGTTGATGTCGTTACTGCTGTTGGTGTCGTTATTGCTGTTGGTGTCGTTATTACTGTTGATGTCGTTACTGCTGTTGATGTCGTTATTGCTGTTGGTGTCGTTACTGCTGTTGGTGTCGTTATTACTGTTGATGTCGTTACTGCTGTTGATGTCGTTATTGCTGTTGGTGTGGTTACTGCTGTTGGTGTCGTTATTACTGTTGGTGTCGTTATTACTGTTGGTGTCGTTATTGCTGTTGGTGTTTGTATTGATGTTTGTATTTCTGATGATATTGCGGTTGTTGCTGCTGCTGTTGTTTTGGTGCTCATGTTGGTATTGATGCTGTTGGTGTTCTGTTGGTATTGATGCTGTTGGTGTTCTGTTGGTATTGATGCTGTTGGTGTTCTGTTTGTATTGATGCTGATGGTGTTCTGTTGGTATTGACGTCTGTATTTAATTGAATACTAGCACTGCAGTGTAACGACAAAATGTGATTGTGATGTCGACATTTAGAAATCACTCATCGTATCGAAATGAAAAATAATAAATTACCTTCTGGATTAACAAGGTTTCTTTGTCATTTGATATGTATACCAGCCCACGTTAACGAATTACCTGAAACCACTAATGGCCATGAATGTTTGCCGCTTTTTGTGTACAAACTGTTTATATAAAGACTTTCAGACAGAAGCAGTAAGGTGGGCTTCCTGTCAAACGTGATCTAGGCTAGACAAGCATACAGACACACGCGCTCTCTAAGATGCCGCGCGGCTCTTGTGTAAATAATTTATAACCCCCTTAACATATTAAATATATAACTGTAAAGAACCTGATATCTGGAAGATTTGTATTTCTGGGGCATGGTGGGCAGCGTGGCCTGAGTTATATCCTTTACGCGTGACAGGATCCTCCAATTACAGAATTGACAAACTTGACGTCGTGTTTTTCGTATCATCTGATTTGGACGTCAATCTGACCCCGAGACAAGTACGTAGGTTTGTAGTAATTTCCTTTGTCTTACCGCCACATCGCTATTTTAAACCCATGACTAAATCAAAACGGTTTTTTTCCAATCTAAACTTTTCAACAAAAAAAACTTGTCACTCCTTGTGTGTTACTCTGACGCAAATCACTACAGTCTGTGTTTGGAAACGTAACTGTTTCTCCAAATAAACGCAGGTACGAAATTCTGATAATACATTATGTGTGATTGAGTTTAATGTGACTGTGAGGAATCTGATATCTGGAAGATTCGCATTTCTGGGCACGGTTTTGTCCCTTACCCGTGCCAGGATTCCCTCATCACAGATCTCAAATCCGACCCCTGTTTGTGATCACTGGTTAGATGTAATCATACCGCGGGCTTTCTCAAAGTTCTTCATCATCGTCATCACTTCGGGATATCCGGGTATTACTGTAGACGAAATACTGTACTTGTAAGCGGCGTTATGTCCGCTCACAGCGGTGTGTTGTGATTGCAACTCGCACGTAGGACAGTAAATGAGGACAAGCAAATAAAGATGTCTGAACCATATTGCCCTTTCCGATGTCTTGAATGTGACATTCAGTTTCTGGAGACTGTTATGGCCGTTTATACTTGATGGAGTCACGTCTCATTCACGCTCCATTAATTCACAAACAAAGTGCTCTTGAAATACCAGCAGAGCTTTTATATCAATGATTTGTTTTTCTTTTCGGTAAATTGCATTTGCCACACAGGAAAACACAGTCGTGCTATATCACCATGGATTGCAGAGGCGGGCACATCAGTGTCAAGCCAAGTACTGCTGACATGTGCAAAAACTATCACGTGACAGCTGAGGCGTCTCAATCACAGACACGTGACAGATGCTGTTTCCGTAACATAAATCACTGACCGGATTCTGGACATTCCACCGGTCAGCTACTGGTCACTTTGGGGGCAAATTGGGAAAAAATGGTCATTGATTCGATATTAATTAGCTCCATGCACGTCGGAAATTTCAGCGCGTGTCACACATTCAGAACAATTCTCGCGTAATTACAACAACCCATGGAAAATCGGCCCTCATTTACATCATTGGAATCCAATTATGTCTGTAAAGTAATACCCGCGTGGGTAGGAAATACAATTTTGTTTACAATTATGAAACATAAACCACTTTACCCACACACAACACTATCTCATTTACCTGAGTAGGAGCCTAACAGCTAGCAACATTAACAGCCAGAGTTGTTTTTTATAAGCTTTATCGGAAATGGAAGGAAAATACAAAGCAGTGCACTTTTTAAACAGATAACACATAGCTGCGATAACGCGAGAGAAGCCATAGCTTCTATCTGAATCCGTATATGAGGAAAGCTACCGTGAAAGCTTTATCTTAACACAGGCCCGACAAAACTCACCCTATGCATTCTTCTGTTTTTATTTCCGTAATGCGTATTTTTTTTATAAATTTCCGTTATGAATTATTCTTTGCTTTATTTCCGTTCTGCACTTTTGTTTTGATGGCTTCATTAAAACTGTGCATCCGTTACGTGATGTGCATCCTCGAAGAGACGATACTGTATGTCTGAGTTGTGAAATTTGTTGCTGATGAAAACAACAGCGTTAGTGATAAGAATGGCCTGGTCTCATGAGTCGTCTTTATCAAGAATGTTTGATATTAAATGTTTATGCGTAATTGTAAATATATTTCATTCCTACTGTTTTATAATATACCGTTTTTACCACTTTTCCGGATTACTTATTTTGCAATAGGTCGGTCTTGGAAAAAATAATGAACATTTATCATTTGAAAAAGACAGTTTCATATTCAAGAAAATTTATTCTGGAAATCAAAATTATCCATTGGAGGAAAGACGAACAACTGTGGTTGTTTTTGTTTCCCGTTTTGACCAAAACTGCCGGGCAGAAATATATACACTTGAAAATTGAATTTGACTAAACACTACAACCATTATCAAAACGTTACAAGGCTGAAGCTAGTCAAAGAGATACTGTAAACGTAAGGTCAAAAACACATCTATGATATCCGCATTAAATATAACTACATCACCATCAGATAACCATTTGTTTCATATCCAACCGTATCAAACATGGATGTATACTTTCTTTTGACCGTCAGTTTACTTCAAATTTTCTGCTACTGAAAGATTTTTTTCTGACTGAAATTAATCTTTCTGATTAGAAAAAGAAATCAAAACTGCTCTGAAAATTTTCATTTCAAATTTGTAAAATGTTTTTGTCGCGGATCCCTACTCCAGGTAGGTGGTGTTTCGTCGACGAAATAAATCGCTGTTGTCATTTAGTTGTCTGCATTGAAGACATGATTATACGCACGCCCGTAAACGCATCGCATGTATATCAACATCACAGACAATTTTCGTGTGTTTTTTTTTACACTATTGAAATGTTTACGTTCACTAACAGCTTGGAACTGTATGCCTGGAATTACGTGTCTGCGCCTCACATGACGGCGATGCCCTCACAGATCAACGGGTCAGAGAACGGGCGCTTAATAGTCCAAGGGACGTAACTCTTTACTTTGTCGCGCGGTACGCGATCAGTTGCTCTGCTTGGGTTGGGTAGAGTTGGACAAGCCATGTTTATATTTCTGAATAACTTGGAATGCATGGTGCTGATTGAGAACATTATTCGTTTTCCGTTTCGAGTTTAAGTTCGATAAATTAAGATATCATCATTTAGTACATTCGGCAAAGTGCGGCATTAAACAACAAAACAAACAAACAATTAGGCTGAGACAGTATTTTCTCATTGTATTACTCCTGTTGCTACTATTTGTGTTCCACTGGCGATCGATGTGAACAAATTTTATGTTGTCGATGTAATGCCAACCGCTCATGAATAATGGGCCAATAGTTCGGTTAGTCGAAACTCTCCAAGCCAAATCGGTTAAGTCTAGTGTGTGTATCCCTCTACTTGAGTTGAATTTGGATACCCGTGAAGATCCGGGGTAGAATATGTCTTCAGCAACCCGTGCTTGCCGTAAAAGGCGACTATGCTTGTCGTAAGAGGCGACTAACAGGATCGGGTGGTCAGGCTCACTGACTTGGTTGACGCATGTCATATATCATATCGTATCCCAATTGCGTGGATCGATGCTCATTGATGTCAATCAATGGTTTGTCTGATCCATACCCGATTATTTGCAGCTGCAATAATGCTGAGTGCGGCGTTACACCATAAACGTCATACACAGTCGGCTTAGGGCTGCGTAAGGACATGAGGGGGGTGTGTGTGTGTGTGTGTGTGTGGGGGGGGGGGGGGATGTGTTAGTGGGCGTCGACCGCGGGCTTCAACCTACACAATAACGGTTGTTTGTAAATCAAGACAAACGTTATAACTGACATTGGTCGCCAGTGTTTCTAAGCCTCCGTTTCTTGTACTGGCAACCATATAGATGTCGTTATCTTCGTGGGAGTATATAGGAAGATTAAATGGCCTTTATTATTGTATATCTAATTCGATTTATTATTTGAAACTTTTAAAAATATTTGACGCTGTTTTCATATCATTTTTAATTTCGTGCTATACATGAACTCTGAGTTTTATGTCTTTCCTCCCTCTACCCTCCCCACCCAACCAAGATTCGTGAATGCCACGCCACGCCACGCCACGCCACGCCACGCCACACCACAACACGCCCCGCCACGCCACACCACGTCACACCACGGCACACCACGCCACGCCACGCCACGCCACGCCACACCACACCACGCCACACCACGCCACACCACACCACGCCACGCAACACAAATGGTCTTCCCGTTATATATCGGGCATGCAAGCAGAATGTGGAACTGAGAACGTTTTTGTCGACAGACCGGTGATCCTAACCAATGTGAATTTGAGATTCGAACCTTCAACCAACAGATCCGGGGCGGTACTTAGACCACAGTACATCGGAAACAGACACGACAAGATATATATCTCACAAAGAAAATGTGTTTGCTTGTTAGTTGTTTGACGCCGGACTCAGAAATATTCCAGCTAATATGACGGCGGTCTGTAAATAATTATATAATCGAGTCTGGACCAGTCATTGATTGGAATCATGAGCATAGATCTTCGCGATTGAGATGCGATGACATGCATCAACCAAGTCCTCTAACGACAAGCATGGGTTGATGAAGACCAATGCTTGTCGGAAGAGGCGAATATAAGACACGATTTATTATAAAATATTTTTACCAGGATTTTCTGGAAGAAAAATTGTTTTTATAAAAATTCATGGCCCTCGTTTAACAAGACCCCTTACACACACCGTTGCACTCCTTATTCCGTGTACATTCTATTTCGAATATTGGCACCCCGTATTCCACGAACCCCTTTCATGTCTATTTTGATATCAGCTGATTTGAGCATGCACTGATTGTCACCAAGCCTTTGAATCGTGACATTAGTACAACATACAAAAGTAGACGACAAAAAACAAATTTAAACATTCTCTTTGTTTTGTATCGATCCTGAATATTGTAGAGAACAACAGCTGTGAGGCCCTCACTGCTTTGATCTGTGATGGCGATCCCCCAGCCTTAACATCACTGTGCACAAGGGGTGTGTATATATACAGACGTATACACGGGGGGGGGGGGGGGGGGGGGGGGGGGACTCTGTAAACAGCGGCAAATGTCACTACAAGAATAGGTGATGTTCTGACTGAACGCTCGGGAAATTAATCGACCCCCGTAGTGCCTACCTCGCACTATGTTTACCATTCTGAATATCTGCTGAAGATATTGTTCTGTGAAAAATGTCACGTCACCAGTAGCTGTGTTATATGATTTCATGGTGAAATGTACACAAATATACACGACCACAGCGTAGTGCTCACGTCTCTTAAGATTTGTTTGTTTGTTTGTTGTTTATAGGCGCACTCAACAATATTCCAGCTATAGTACGGCGGTCTGTAAATTATCAAATCTGGACACACAATCCAGTGATTGACATCATGAGCATCCATCTACGCAATAAGGATACGATGACATGCATCAACCAAGTCACCGAGAATGACCACCCGATCCCGTTTGTCGCCTCTTACGACAAGCAGGAGTTGCTGAAGACGATGCTGAAAGTCTCTAAATACGAATTGTAACATTTATCGGTTTTATTCCGAATCAGGGAAAGTGTTGGTCTCAAATGTTTAGAAAAAAACGTATCAATATTCGTAAATACGTGTTAGATCACTTTTTCCAAATCTTTAATTAACTCTATATATCGATTGCATAAGAAGATGTTAGTTTTATGATCATATATTAATATAATCTTATCGATACTACTCGAATTACAGAAAACTCAATACATTGCCGATAGCCCGCAGATAGAATTTAGAAGTTTCACTGAAATTGTGGTTACACAAGTTAGCGTGAAAATGGCAGCCGTTTAAGTACGGATATCACGAATCGTACAACTCGAAAGAATAAGATCGTTACATCAATTGCTAATTCGAACGATACGTTCGTTATATAAGGAGTTAGTTGTATCCATGTGAATTTCGATATAATATATAGTTCTTCCATATTTAAGATGCTCGTATATTTATAAAAGGTGTTTGTTAAATCAGTAGTTCGTTGTATCAGTATTCACACTATACACGTTACATGTTCATATGTGGACACCTAGCTTAATTAATTGAACATGTTGGTTGGTTGGTTGGTTTGTTGTTTATTGCTGAGTGCGGCGTTAAACAACAAACCAACCAACCAACCAACATGTTCAATTAATTAAGCTAGGTGTCCACATAAGGGCTGTCGTAGCGGCCTCGTCATGATCGTCTCTCTCTCTCTCTCTCTCTCTCTCTCTCTCTCTCTCTCTCTCTCACTCTCTCACTCTCTCTCTCTCTCTCTCCCTCTTTCTCTCTCTGCCCCCCTCTCTCTCTCTCTCTCTCTCCCTCTCCCTCTCTCTCTCTCTCTCTCCCTCCCTCTCCCTCTTTCTCCCTCTCCCTCTCTCTCTCTCTCTCTCTCTCTCTCTCTCTCTCCCTCTCTCTCTCTCTCTCCCTCTCTCTCTCTCCCCCCCCCCTCTCTCTCTCTCTCTCTCTCTCCCTCCCTCTCCCTCTCTCTCTCTCTCTCTCTCTCTCTCTCTCTCTCTCGTTCACTCTGTAATATCACCTCGCCACTGTGCTCCGAGATGTGCTGTGAGCGCTGGAATAGATGGCGAAGTCGGCACACATCGTGTTGTTTCGAAACAAGACTATCGCGTTTGTTTGTTATGAAACATTATACGTTTTAGGACAGGTAAATTGTTTGATTTCTTAAAAGTTGACGGTTGACAAAGTTGACACATTGTACGGATAACAATTTATAATAAAGAAGTTTCTATCAATAAATCGTGTCTACATTGTGTAAGGAAAGTGGTGCTACACAACGAGGGAAGTAATTTTGAAAACGCTGCGACCATCTCACGTGAGGAGTTTCAGCAATAGATAATAATTAATAATGAAAAGCGCCGTATCTTAGTGAACATGGGTTAATGCGTGTATAAACCCTTCAAGCATGATAGCGTCGTCGAATGCATTTAATTATATTGATTATGACTGTCTCTATTGTTCAACTGAAGCCAAGGTCGAGTAAATATCGTTTAAGTTGTCCTCACAATTGATCGCTCGCATGCTTCACATCACTTAAAGATTCACGAATGAATAAAAATCAATTAGATGTCTAACACCGTGTCAGCATTGAAGCTTTGTTATGTTGTATGGAATATTGAAGTTGTTTGTCACGTCAGTGTGTCAAAAAATAACGTCAATCTTGAAACAGCTGTGGATAGAATGGTGCATCCAGAAAATACACACTTGTGATGAACAGACATACCTTATAATAATAAAATTAAGCTTTAAGCCCATCGATATACTATCGTCATAATCCGAATATTTAATTATAAGTATATGATATCACAATTATCTCTGCATTAAAACAAGAAATGATAAATGTATTATCTTGCAAATAATCATTATGTTGTCTTAATTATAGTACTGATAAAGTTTCGTCGTTAAGTAAGTTGGATATAGCGATAAATGGGGCATAGAGCCATAAATATTCGCTGTCATATATGTCAAAATGCGTTAATTGTTCTGAAGTACTAACATTTGATTATTTTCGAACCGATGGCAGATTCTAACACCTATCATCTATCAATATGTAGTTGAGTAAATGCATTTCTAATGAAGGGTGGTGGGGTAGCCCAGTGGTTAAAGCGTTCACTTGTCACGCGGAACGCTCGGGATCGATCCCACAATGTGTGAAGCTCAGGGCCCAGTTCCCCAACGATCTTAGCTGCAGGTGTGGTAAGTCTATGTTAAGGTATGGGAGTTACGACAGTCCTATCGCTAAGGTTGCTTGTACAACGGAACCCTGGCCTCGTGTCAACGACATGGTGCTATGTTATATTATTTGAGCGCTATGGCATAAAACCACCCTCATTCGTTTATTTTTGGAACTTATGTGTATTACAAAATACAGGTAACATCTTACACAAGAACACATGTTTACTTTCGACTAGATATATTACTAACGTATAGTATTGCAGACAGACAGACAGACAGACAGACAGACAGTAGTATTGTCCACGGGCATGTCTTTGTACTACATAAAACATTTCTTTATGACAACGGTGTCAAAGAATTTTGGGGCGGTCGGGTAGCCTAGTGGTTAAAGCGTTCGCTCGTCACGCCAAAGACCCGGGTTCGATTCCCGACATGGGTACAATGTGTGAAGCCCATTTCTGGTGTCCCCCGCCGTGATATTGCTAAAAGCGGCGTAAAACCATACTCACTCACTCACTTCAAATAATGGGCTTCATTTGCGGAACCTGCAGCTAAAGGTTTTCAATGTTCTTTTTTGCGTGAATAGCAAACATAAAACGAGTACATGTCTTTAAAGTCTGACCAATACCACTGAGCAAGTGAAAGTATATATTTGAAAATTGGATTTGACAAAACAAGTATACATGTTCTCAAAACGTTTGAAGGCTGAAAGCGCTCGCTCATGCAGTGCAAACTTACAGTCCAATACACAGCTATTATACCCGTATCAAGCACACCGCCACCGAATAACCCTTCCTGCTGAGTTTCATGTTTAGCAACCATCGAACGTGGGTGCATACTTTGCTGAGCCCGCCAGTTGTATTTCAAATGAAACGTCCAAACACTCACCTCTTAAATGAAACATGGTTGTTTTCAGAAAAAGCACATTACGTTCCTTAAGTCTTGAAATATTAAAATCGTTGCTTTGTGTATATTAATTAATACTTGTGTTGTATGATGCAGTTCAAATGCGTGTGACGCCCACATAATGGCCATAAAGATTAATCTGATTCGGCCAGCTGTTCCAAATGTATTTTTCTGACATTTTATGTTCGATAATGACTTTTTTTACAACAAGTATTCATGACACAATGTATTCATCTCTCTTTAATTGGTTTAATAATTAAGAGGTCGAGCACTGATAAAAACATAACTTTAAAGAGGACATATGGAAATAATTTAAACGCGTTCTATGTCAGTGATTTAAACTTCAGTACATGTGTCAAGAAGAATTTAATGTGACGAAAGTGATATCATTCCATGGATGAATAATTTGTTTAGTCCGTCGGGCTCTTTAGAAGTAGTATCCTGTGTGTGTCGCCGACAAAGCCTGGCTACATCACGTGCTACAAGAACATGTAACATAACCTTCATGAGAAAAGATGAGATTGCGAAATGACTAAAGAGGCCATAGCAATACATGGATGAAAACAACTGAAGCTCCTATCACGTGAAACATAATACAATCAAAAGCTACCATTTTGACACGCATTGCGAATGATTCAATGCCTTTATTTAATTGGTATCAAATATATTACTGCTATTTCATCCAAACAGATGCATCAGACCATATAGACACATGATGTGTAAATTCAAACTTGTAAAAGCGGTTTAAGATCATTAGTCCTTAACACGTCGTTACCGCCCATATAACCCATTGATACATACAGATTCATAGGTATATTGTACTGTGAGCTCTATCACTTCTTTATGCAACCTCATCGAGGGATGAGTCAGAGATGTATTTTAAGCCGGCTTTTATTATATCTCGTTTGCAAACAGTTTTTAACCAATACGTCAGTGTATCATTATCGTCTGAGTGGTTGTGGTGGCATGTTTAATGTCTACACTGACACGATAAAGACGTTTTATTAAGGTACCTTAGGATGTCTTCAGGTAGAACGTATGTTCTTCAGTGTGTTACACGTAGCTGCGGGAGAAGGATGAGACGCCTCATTAATCACGCAACAGACACAAATTATAGCGTCTCTTGTTTGTGACTCCCCTGCGCATGTAGGTGTTTTCAAAGAGTATTGAGAAATGTAGGTATAGAATATGCAAGGTCTATTTGACATAATATTTAACAATTTTGTGACTCATTATGGGACCTGACTAAGTCCGTGCGACTCTGTGGGGAATCCTTGGCAGACCTGGTCCCCAATATCACCTGACTACATGGAAGAGCTGAGGATGGGATGGTTACACTGTTTGACTTTGTACTCGTGTATGTGCGTGCGTGCGTGCGTGTGTCTGGGATATGCTAACTAATGGTTGATGGCATGAGCAACGATCTGCGCCGTGGAGGCACGATGACACAGTTAGTCAGGGCACGCATTTTAACCATCCAGGCTTCATTAATTAGCTCACACGTCAAGATGGAGGTGCACGTATTTGGGGAAATCATCTGCTTAGGAATCCCCACGGAGTACTAAACTATGTAACAATGAACAATTTAATCATCGCTGTTGAATAAGGCATCCTGCATAATATATGCAGGCATCAATACCCCGGAAGCTAGCGTTGTCCTATAATCAGTATAATTTATCAATACTGTAACTCAGGGACACGCAATGTCAATTACAAACGATAAATAAATTATTTTCATTCTCCTTTGATCTTCTATCGATCAAATTTTTACGATTCGACTGATTTCTGGCCCAAATACCTGGGAGTTCGTTAATATTGATGACATGACATTGTGGTAACCTTAAGACAAAACAACATGGTGATGCCGCTATTTATTTTATCATTATTGGTATCTAAAGTAAAAGTAAACATTGATACTAGTTATTGTCACTTTCAGTTATTTATTTAATGTAACAATTATGATGGCGGTCTTGGTTATTAGTCTAGGGCAATGGTGTATACGTAGCCCAGAGGTATTATTATCATCATCATCAGCAGCATCAGCATCAGCATCAGCATCATCATCATCACCACCACCACCACCACCACCACCATCATCATCATCGTCGTCGTCGTCGTTATCATCATCATCATCATCATCATCACCACCATCATCATCATCAACATCACCACCATCATCATCATCATCATCATCACCACCACCGACCGCCTCCGTGGAATTGTGGTAGAGCGTCCGCCCGGAGAGCGGAAGGTCCAGGGTTCGATCCCGGGCCGCGTCATACAAAAAGACGTTAAAAGATTGTACTTGTTGTTACCCTGTCTGGCGCTCGGCATTAAGGGGCTAAAACAAGGACTGGTCGGCTCGGAGTCAGTATACTGTGTCTGAGTGGGGTATTCATGTTAAACTGCGGCATGGTATCTCAGTGAGCTAGCACTATAAATCGGCATCAGTCCGGACTAGTACAAGCAGCCACACACACACATTCACGTGCATGCACGTCGCTATATAAGTGCAATAATCTTGGACGCGACGTTAAACCCAATTTCACCTCACCTCACCTCACCACCACCATCATCATCATCATCATCATCATCATCATCATCATCATCATCATTTTTTGTATTTTTTTGTTTTTGTTTTTGTTTAAGGCCGCACTCAGCATTATTTCCGGTATATGACGGCGGCCTGTACATAATCGAGTGTGGACCAGACAAGTCAGTCATTGACACCATGAGCATCGACCGAGCCTCACCACCCGAACCCGATCCCGTCAGTTGCGACAACCATGGGTTGCTGAAGATCAATTCTAACTTCACGTTGGCCCTAATATGACAAAACAACTGTTACATACGACCTCCACCGTTTGTCACCGGGGAATTATTCGCCCACACTAAATATAATCATATCAGATAATGCACACACTTCTCATTTAAAATACATGTACGGCTGTTGTTGTAGAAGTCTGTTTGTTAATCCACGGGACGCGCTTCCGCCAAGTAACAATAAAACAAGCCTTGCATAATTTACAAGTCAAAATTTGTTCTCGTAAAAATAAGGGTCCAAACAATGTTTGTCAATACAATGTGTTCCTTAGACACACACGTTCTCAATATATAATACAGTTCGACATAATATTCTTTCAACAGGAAATCTTTTTCCCTCTCATTATCCAGCTTGTGAGTATATGCAATTCATTACTTTGTATATATAGGTCCTATAGATACACATCCTGTTCATCGTTTCTGTACGGATGCCAGTCCCTAGCTACGATTGTTAATATACCACAACTGCAAGTTACTATGAAAGTTCAACTGGCGTGACAATGTACGCCTTAATATTTCATGAAGCTTGTACGCCCCCACCTTCTGCACATATAAAACATCCATTACAGTGTGGGCGGTCGGGTAGCCTAGTGGTTAAAGCGTTCGCTCGTCACGCCGTAGACCCGGGTTCGATGCCCGACATGGGTACAATGTGTCAAGCCCATTTATTGTGTCCCCCGCCGTGTTATTGCTGGAATATTGCTAGAAGCGGCCATTACAGTGTTACTCGCGACAGTGAGACCGTGTCAGTCCGAATGATATCGTACTTTGAACAAATTATTCACAATGTCTGGATCAATGAAAACGTAGATATTCTACGCTGTAATATTCCTTACAATTGAGTCCGGATTATCGAGGTTTCATTATACATTTGAACATGGTTGTATCGAACTTACCCGTGTCTCGAAGTAAAATCTGATTCCTTCTTTATTTATAATTTTTTCGGCTGTGTCGAATCGAATTATTTGACAAGTTCCCTTCAACTTCGACACAACGATGTTTGACTGTGTTTATATATTTGAAATTTAAAACAAGCGGACGCGTCATACCTCCCCCAACATAATGTTTCTGAACACCGCATACACACACGCACACGCAAACACACACGCACACGCACGCACACACCCACACACACAAACACACGCACACGCACGCACACACGCACACGCAAACACACACGCACGCACACACCCCCACACACAAACACACGCACACACACACACACGCATACACACACACACGCACACGCACACACACACACACACACACACACATACGCACACGCACACGCACACACACACACAAATCCCCCGACCCCACGCTCCACGCTTGCATAGAAACAATCTTTTTTTCAAAATGTTACAAACACAAAAAAGGCTGAACTACCTAAAATTGACGTTTAAAACGGGATCGTCAAAGTCTAAATATCAGGGTGTTGGTGACACATCAACGCAGCATCACCTTGTTCAGCTTCAAACAACTTACAAACCAGTCAAGCGGTTTCCATGTAACCAGGATATACAATTCCTGTCACAACACCACCAGACACTCTCTGCTTTGATCGCCTTCATGCAGCGGGTCACGTGATACTCATTTACCGATGACGTCGTGCGTAACTGCCATGTACTCCTGTTAGAAACATCGCCTTGAATGCTGCCGTGTTTATTTCAGGAATTGAACGATGGTATCTTCGTAATTGACATAATGGCCCGGCCCTACACACACATTCCAATGGGGAGACAGGACAGCGAGAGACGTTGTAATGGCGGACACATGACGTTCATAAGGGCGTCCATTGCGCCAGTAGATAAGGTCAACGTAACCTTCATAGATAGACATCAACATGTTTTCAGTTCGCCTTATTGAATAATCCTCAAGGTATTGCGGCTATTAAACTTCTTGAAGTGGGTTAAGCTGAATGGCAATATTTACTTTCGTTTAAACCGCTCCCACCTTTGTGACAGCGTTAGTTGCTGACTTTCTTTTCATTACTCATCACTCCTATTTACAAACTCGTTGCTTCTTTAAATATAAGTTATACCGAGGTAATCTTGGGTGAGTGTGAGGGAGATAGTTGGATTTAACACCTCCATGGGCAGTAGTTTCTCGTGTATCACAACTTTTCAGCTTGATGTGTAGGTTGTTTGTTTGGTTTGTTGTTTTACGCCGTACTCAGCAATATTTCAGCTATATGACGGCGGTCTGTAAATAATTGAGTCTGGACCAGACAATCCAGTGATTGATATCATGAGCATCGATACACGCAATTGACCAAGTCTGCGAGCCTGACCACCCGATCCCGTTAGTCGCCTCTTACGACAAGCATAGTCGCCTTTTACGGCAAGCATGGGCTGCTGAAGATCTATTGTACCCGGGATCTTTAAGGGTCTTAATGTGGGAGGAAAGCAGGTGTTAAACATTTATCATTTTCGTGAAATCAACAGGCATGTGGATTTTCTGACAAATCTAGAAATGTAAACAATTTGTGAACAGGGCCTCGAACTCACAGCATCATATGTTTCCGGCACGTCTAAGGTACGAAACCCTGCACGTTAGTTGCTGTACCCTAGACAATTGGGACACCCGAAATTATGTATGAGAATCATTTATTGCCAACACGTCTTATATAAGGACTTTCTGGTGATGGAACAGATATAACGTTGTTTAATTCTCATAATAAATTCTTCTGTGGTTAGGCCATATTGATTTCTTCATAACTACTCAAATGCACACACAAATAATCAAAAGGTTGTTTGATTGACAACATGCATAGTTTGTCATATCATATATCATAAATACACAAATGTACATATTAATGATCTAACGGTTGTTTGATTGACAATATACATATTTTGTTTGTACTTGTAGTTTTGCGATAATATTTCTTTCAAAAGTCTAGATACCCGTGTTGATCCGGGTTAGAATAGGGTTCAGCAAGCCATGATTGTCTTAAGAGGCGACTAACGGGATCGGGTGGTCAGGCTCGCTGATCTGGTAGATGCCTGCTATCGTATCCCAATTGCGTGGATCGATGCTCATGATATCAATGAGTGGATTGTCTGGTCCAGACTGGGTTATTTACAGATCGCCGTCATATAAGTGGAAAATTGCTGTGTGCGGCGTTACACAAACAAGGAAACGCATTAACGTCAAATCCACCCTGTAACATTCTGTCTTCTCTGATTTTCTTCTTTAAACATGACATGCACATAACCCTACTTCGACACCGTCCGAAGAAATCTAGCGGCGGTTTAGTTGTTGCTCCGTTAAGTTACGTATTTGTTGAAGCAGATTTGGTACGAGAGTTTTAAAATATTGAAATCTACACGCGTAAGGTTCAATTTGTACAACAGCGTTTCATAATTACCTTTAAGATTAACTACATTCTGCGAACCTACAGCAAACCGGGGAAATAACACACAGTCTGTCACACAACCATTCGGACCTTTGTGAACGCATAGCCTTGTGAGCCGTTCAGATTGACATCGATGTTATCATCAAACGACGCCAAAGTGGAGAGCTTTTGTCCAGGTAAGCAAAGGTATTAGGTTTGGCCATCAATCAACTTGCCCTGAATGCAGTCAGTTCTCATGTGCGCAAGTGAAAATAAAGTTCGGGTGAGAGTAGACCTCCTTGCGTGACGGGAATTTGTAATTCAAGGATCCGTTTAAGTTAAATTTGATCCTTCTTCTAAAATGTAATTTGGACCTTTTTATGGAATATTTAATAAGAACCTTTGGCAATTAAATTCAGTTCTGTATCATTATTTTGTGTTTTTTAAATTTTGTAATAAAAAATACATGTAACATTTGTTTTTCTCTATCGTTAAGATCTAAATATTTGTAAATTGATATGGCGTTTTGATAACAAATAAAGTAATAATTCTGTGCTAATTATAAAGAGGGTGTTACCATAACACATCACCTTTAAAAAACAGCGAATTTTAATTATTATCACAAAATTCCATAAAAGCATTGGAGAATACCTACGATGACATCCTATTGTTGTTTTGCTCAAGAAGGCATATGGACAGAGGCACAATTGAGATGACAGTTGACAGCATACGTTGTGAACATAATTCGAATTCGAAGAGAACCCCACGGCAGACAAACCTATTTAAATTAAAGTATTTGAACATTGCCAAACGCAGTTGAAGAGATTTTATTAAAAGTATAAGTCAGGAAAATACAGATTTCAGAAGCACAAAAAATTAATGATGACATTGGCAACAGGGGGTTCTAAAATGAGCGTTCCACCGAACATCTGCTATCTCACTGGCACGCATTGACACAGCTCACTCTGAAAATACCTCACTGTAATTATGGTATAGATAGTCTTAAAGATGGTATAGTAGGGTGGTGATTATTGTCACGTACCCAGGAAGTTCGTACACCGTGCCACAGTGTGACAAACCTATCAGGGGAGACCCCTATTTATGAGAGTATAATGCCGTGACAGGTGGGAAGCGAGTGGCGATGGTACAGGGGACCGCACGTGACTTGTCGAGGGGTCACTCAGACTCTCTGACCATAAAGACGGACGTTCCTGGACATAAATGTGATTCATACACTGGATGAAAAATGTGTTTTCTTCCAGGTGGTAAAATAATATATTTGATGAAAATGCGATGTTTTCCTGGTTCTGACAGTCAGCGGCGAATAGACGCCAAGCGATGGTTTTTAGATTGTAAGATAAACGGGATGAATTAAAGGAACGCGCGGTTCCTTTGCCGAAAAGAACGAAATATATCACTGCGAAATGACATTATTGGTACAAAAGTTAATATCCTGGTAAGTTTATAATGCTTCATTCCGAGGCCGATCAAGAATTTATGAAGGGGGCGGTGCCCACTACACATATCATGAACTGTAATAAAAACACATGAACTGTCACAACGTGAGAGTGAGAACCCCATGCCCCACCCCGACCACACCCACCCACACCCACACACCCAGCCATCCCTCCGTACCACTGTCACACAAACATATTCCACACAAAATGGAAATAACAATTCAAAACCAGTGGTTGATATTATGATCAACGTCCCACATCATAAGGGTACGTGACTCAGCGACATCCCCAAGTCTGACCACCTGATACTTTTTAACAGCCTCCCACGACAAGCAATACAATTCTGGGCCCATTCTACCCAGAATGCCATGGTGGTTACAGTGATAACACCAGGTGTTCGCGAGACGGGTGTCCTTCCTTACGAGAACCACTATAGTATTACACAGGTATTGACGTGCTTTCCGAACAAAGGACAACTACACTGCCGGCTAACGACAGTATACACTTGAGAATAGATTTTGACAAATATATTACCAACGTCAAAAAACTACTCTGAAAACAGTACCCGAAAATACTGCAAACTTTATGATTCAAAACACAGCTATGATTCCCATATCGAAAACATCACCCTTGAATAACGATTTCTTGTTCATCAAACATAAGGTCTCTGTTATACTATCTTTTACCCGACACTTACATACGTGTACACATATTGCACACAGAAGCAAGGTAAAAGTTGACAGGCTTTCCCTTCATCGTACGTCCCATGCATGTATACCTTCAGTACAGCGGTGCATATATTCACAGCGCATGGACACTGAGTGTATGGACGCCACGTACAACAGATAAAAGTGGGCTATATTGAAGAGCGTTCATGCGTCAAGACTCATCTGTAAATAATAACGTCACGATATGTATATACACTGTTCTATACACGACGACGACGACGTATTGGCGAGACACTTAGATACATTAATTGGAGGTTTTTTTTTGCTCCATGTATGCGCTAAAGCTGTATATGCACAAACAAGTCTCTACAGAAAGTCGGCAGTGATTGATCCCGTTTAATCCCATCTCGCACCCAATACTGTTGTCTTCCTAAGCATGACCAAAACATGCATGACTTTGTTGAATGGCGTATGTCATCTTCTGTCTATGACCGTGCTATTTGTTTTGTCACTTGGAGGCGTCTTTTTAAACAATTCTGTATCAGCAATTCGTCTCCGTGAGTCATCCACTGTCATATGAGCATTTTGCCACTTGCAAGATTATATATTCGTTATGGTTTGTTTGTGTGTTTGCTTGTTGTTTAACGCCGCACTCAGCAATATTCTACCTACATGACGGCGGTCTGTACATAATCGAATCTGGACCAGACAATACAGCGAATGCCATCATGAGCATCGATCTACGCAATTTGGATACGATGACATGCATCAACCCAGTCAGCGAGTCTGACCACCCGATCCCGTTAGTCGCCTTTCCAATAAGCATGGTTTGCTGAAGACCTCGTGTAACCCGGATCTTCACGAGACTATTAGTTATGCAATGCATATGGAAGACAAGGACAGAACGTGTATACACTGACACTAGTGAATCGCTTATATAAGAATGCCTCTAAAAATTACATCTTGGAGAGTTTAAATATACTATGACGTGTTGCGAAGGCCAGAGCCTACGGACGCCTTAGAGCTCCTACAACTATTGTCATATGACGCCTGAAGACGCCACAAACTTTAATAAGACGCCCGAGGACGTCAACAACGATTGCACTTCGCCTGGGGACGCCGTTATGATGTTTTCATAATTAATCATTTCAAAGTAATCGATACATTGTTGTAATACTATTTTATAATGTACGATATCAGTGGAGAAATGCAGATATTGTTAAAATTGAAACCCACAACATTGTCAGTTCGTAGTGTTATGCAACCATGAATCATAATTCTCTGTGAGAGTTACCTCCCTTATGCTTAGCGGACTGTATGTTTACCCCTGTATGCTAATGACTCAGTTATTCACTCTTTTTGAAAGCGCTCATACCTCGTACAGGTTCTACTGCACTTAATCAGAACCATTTGTGACTGTGCGGGTTTTCGTAGGGAGCATTCAGTGCAGATAGAAAGATATCTGCAGGCCGTGAATTGATGATATTGTGTAAGATAATTATGTTCTTTAAATGTACATCCATCCAAATATTAAAACTGACCATGTTTTTTTTCTACATTTAGTACTGTCTTGTTCAACATGATAACTTATGCTGAATGTAACCACAGATATTTTCAAGTAGGTGACATTTGGTGAGGAAGCCGGGGGGGGGGGGGGGGGGTGGTGGTGCTGGTGGTGTGTTTAGCTTCCTATACCCTGAAAAGAGGCTGGCTAAGCTAGTCATTTTTGGTTGTTGCTGCTCTAAGGCCAAACTGTGCACACACGTACATGTAATAGCTGTTGAATGCAATTTAAAAAAAAAATATAACGTTACTATAGAAGTCTATGGGAAAACATTTGGTTGTGTGTAACCTGTACGAAACTGGGTCAACGTGGCCCAACTGTCCCCGTGACAGAGCTATGGCTCCCTTCCATCACTGAGCCTGACTAACACAAACGAGTTTAGTGTCATTACTTACAGTTAGGAATGCATTTTCATAATGATTTCTACATTTCGTATGTCCACATATCATTGTACACATCATGTAGGACAAAGATATGGTTTCTTGAAGAAGAATTGTTGACACCTATCTAACAATTATTCATATCATCGAATTTGAACCCTTCGATCATTGTGGCCGAATAACACAAACATGTTATTTTCATATTATGTATATTGCATGTACATATATCAGATAACATGTGCGAGATAAAATTAAAATTTCTTTTTAAAGTTTGTTTACTTCTTTCCAACTATTACTCATCCTTATGTAACACCCTCAAACCACAAAAAATAAACCACGGCGCATGGCGCCTTGCAATGCTAGAGCACACCACAGTCTATTGTAAAACGCTTTGGATATATGAAAATATACAACGGTTGATGCGTAACGCACTGCATGTATACTTGTAATTAAACAGGAAGAACGGGAAAGATTCATAATCGCTGTTGCTGCAACGCAATAGAAAACTGAATCAATATTGCTTTTCATTCTCAACCTAAATGTGTCTATAGATGAATGAGATTTATGTCTGCGAACAATCTTGAACTAATTAAACTCCTTGTATATTGACCAACCTGTGAACAAGAAACATTTCTGTGACAATGTAGAAACCTGTGCTGGAGGCCTGAGTTCAATAATAAACGAAGTGGAAACGAACTGGTAATTAATAGACGAAGTGGAAACGAACTGGTAATTAATAGACGAAGTGGAAACGAACTGGTAATTAATAGACGAAGTGGAAACGATTTGTTAATTAATAAACGAAGTGGAAACGAACTGTTCATTAATAAACGAAGTGGAAACGAACTGGTAATTAATAGACGAAGTGGAAACGAACTGTTCAGCAATAAAAGAATTTGAAACGAACTGTTCAGTAATAAAAGAATTTGAAACAAACTGTTCATTAATTAAAGACCTGCTATCGGACTGTTCATTAGTAAACGACCTGGAAGCGAATTGTTTATTGGTAAACGAATTGGAAACGAATTGTTCATGAGTAAACGAATTGGAAACGAAATGTTCATTGAAAAAGAACCGAACCAAACTGTGCATTGAAAAACGACTTTAAAACGTTCATTGATAAAGGAACTGGCAACGAAGTGAAGCACCATCTATTTCCAGATAATGTATTTTCCAAGAAACTTACAGGTAACTAAATGATCAGGATAGATTCCAAAAGTATACTTTTAGAAGGTTTTAATGATGTTACAAAGTGATAACACGTTAAACTTGGGAATGTCATGCAAAGGAACATTTCACATTCCCCGCCAGTCAGATACTTCAATTATGTTGTAACCTGTTCACCTTGTACTCCCCCTGATGTAACACGAGCAACTCAAGCATTCAATGTCTCTCTTACCCTGAAGGTAAAACTTCAAATTCCCAAATCCACAACAACAACAACAGAGCCAAGTGGATAGTGTTTCTTTTCGTAATGATATAACTACATGGTACGGCTAATTACGGTGTTCAGACATCGGCATTTATCAACGTTATATAACTCTGAACAAAGGAACCGTCGTACCACCATGTCCGCTGGATGTCTGCGGGGCCTGTATAAACAGTGCTTCGTTTTGGTATTACAGGTTACACAGCACGTAATTACATGGTCGGTATACCAGGTGTTTTGCAGGACCGAGGGTGGCCCAATTATCTAACACTCTGTAACTAGACGTCAAATGCCTAAAGTTTAATTTGTTCCGAATAAAGTGAGGATTTAGTGTTTTCAACGTGTGTACAGGTTGAGTGTTGAGTGTACCGCGCTGTTTCGATTATTTATAACTTGTTTGACTGGTTGAGGCTCTGTTATATGAAACGCATCCAGATGTATTGGTTAGTGCATGAACCAATCTGAAAGTGCATGAACCAATCTGAAAGTGCATGAACCAATCTGAAAGTGTATGAACCAGTTTAAAAGTGTATGACCCAATCTAAACGGATATGAACCAATCTGAATGTGTACGAACCAATGTTGACATGTATGAACCAATCAAGCAGTATATGAACCAATCTGGACGTGTATGAATCAATCAGAAATTGTATGAACCAACTGTTTAATGTTTGAACCAATCTGAAATTTGATTAACCAATCTGAAATTTAATGAACCAATCTGAAAGTAGATATGTGTGAACCATATGTACATTCCTGTACACACTTCACACCAACGTTAATATGTCTACCCACAAGAGAAGTCATCACATACGAAGAAGCAGTTAATAATATGACATTTGAACATATCATATGATACAAGAAAAAAATTATTTTAAGAAAAATATATGTACTCACCCATCTCACCCGCCCTTCAACTCGCATAAACTCCCACATCGACCGGCTTTCTCCGTATCCATGGCAACACAATAACAATAAGAATAAAATCCACTTCATCTTGGATCAACACTGATGGTGTAGGGTTGAGCAAGGTTATCCAACGAATGTCCCACAGAGCAACCCGTTTATCACTGACACCTGTCGATGGTGACTTGTGGAACACTACACAAGTCAATCACCCACGAAACGACCACCTGCAGAGAAAAACAAAACAAAAATATAACATTAAACAGCTAGTCTAATTCGCCGGATATTACTTAAATTAATATTATTTACAAGTTTGATATAACTCAATTACTAGACTTGGTCGTGAAAACGTGGCGGCAAGAAATTATAGTTATTTTCCATATGGGAGGCAGTTAGTTACTGGACTCGTTGGTGCCCTATATTCTGATTAAAGAATGTGGATTCGGTCATGCGATCATAACGCAACAATTTTCTTTTTTCACAATACACATACCCTTTTCAATGCAAAACCACGTTGCGTTACGCGAAAAGCGTAAACCACGATGAAAAAAAATCTGCTTTTTGTAAAGATCGAGGTGTCAAAGGGAGATGAGGCTCTGGGAATGTGGCAGATTCAATTTTGATTCAAGTAATTCACACTCTTCTTTGTCTGCTAACCCGGACCCTGTATACGAGGCTTGTGGAGCGGTCGGGTAGCCTAGTGCACGTGGTTAAAGCGTTCGCTCGTCACGCCGAAGACCCGATTTCGATTCCCCACATGGATACAATGTGTGAAGAACATTTCTGGTGTCCCCCGCCCCGAAATTGCTGGAATATTGTTAAAAGCGGCGCAAAACTATGCTTAATCACCCACTGCATGATACATGTCATTCTAGCAGTTACACGTTACATTCATAGCAGTAATACATGGGTAGATGGCCGACAGGGTATCAATGACAAGTCCTTGACCTTGATTGCAAATGGGTTCAAGGCTGGCGAGTCGATCCCCACTGTACACACGTAAGGGTGATTATTCTGCAAACACGTCTTTGAAGAGTTAAAGATCAGCAATGTTTAAACAAAATTAATTACCAAGTTGTCGCTTGAAACTTGGGGGCATATCTATATTCAGCTTTAAGTTAAGGAAAGTTTGGATAGAAAGACATTAGAAGTAGTTGAGCACTAATGGTATGTATCGTTGTCGTATACATACAAAATACGGATGTGGGTACTGATTTAATTTGATATATTATCATTATATTCATACCAGTACATGATAGAGATGTTGTTGACTATGTGTATTGATATGTATGTTCAGTGTTATTAATAGGGACAAAGTTGTGACCAATAATTGAATTGTTATGTAAATACTCAATGCATTTTGTGAACTATTCTGAATAAACATTGATTGATTGAAGCATGACTTTCATTTTATGATCAATGAAGACATGCAATCTTATTATGTAAGACCCAAAGGCTTGGTTCCGAATGAGAGAGTATTTGTCAGCGAATTCAAGGATTTTCAAAGGAATATAAGAAGTGTTAACAAGATATCATATTCTGAACACGTTGACACTGTGGTATTCGTGATAACAGGGAGAGCTTGTTAACTTGAAGGCCAATAGCCCATTGGAAATATATCGATTCATCCGTAGTTCGAAACAAGAGAAATTTCGATATAAACCCAGCACCGATAACGATTCCGCCTTGCCATAAAGTTACATCCTATCGATATGTCTTACTACCAAGATTATTGCACTTATATAGCGACGTGCATGTACGTGTGTGTCTTTGTGTGTGTGTGTGTGTGTGTGTGTGTGTGTGTGTGTGTGTGTGTGTGTGTGTTTGGCTGCTTATACTAGTCCGGACTGTTGCCGATTTATAGTGGACATAGCGGAGGTAGTTCGTGGGTTCGATCCCCGGACGCATCAAACCAAAAGACGTTAAAATATGGTACGTTATGTTACCCTTCCTGGGGCCCGGAATTAAGGGGAAAAGAAGGACTGCTGGGCTCGGAGACAGTATACTGGATGGGATATTCATGTTAAATTGCGGCATGGCATCTCCGTGGAATATTGCTAAAAGCCACGTAAAACCACCCTCATTCACTCACTCACGCACACACGCGCACACACACACACACGCACACGCACACACACACACACACACACACACACACACACACACACACACACACACACATGTATGCACGTGGCTATATAAGTGCAATAACACATCTCTTTCACATAGAGCATTGCATCTGATGTAGATTGCTGTCTATTTCAACACCGGGTGATGACAATAAAACAACATATCATAGTATACATGTGAATATATAACCTGGTACTCTATGTGAAAGAGATGTGTTATTGCGGGGGACTTCAGAAATGGGCTTTACATATTGTACCCATGTTGGGAATCGAACCCGGGACTTCTGTAACTTTATGGTAAGACGGAATCGGTATCGGTGCTGGGTTTATATCGAAATGTCGCTTGTTTCGAACTACGGATAACGCGAATGTTTTAACAACAAGGCTACCCTGCCCTTCCAGTACATTTGGGCCATTGTTTGGTGGTTGGACGATAACGTTTCTTTATACTTTCTTTGAACGTATACTGCTTTGGTTAATGTAAAGCTTACATCAACGAACGTAGATTCAAATACAAAACAACAATATTGTTTTGGGGATTATAAATATTTATAATAATTGGTTTTATTGTCTAATATCTCAGCACTAAAACAGACAGAACATTAAATCTTTACGATGGATAACATGGGAACAAATTTCACTGTCAAACGCAACATATTCTACACAATTATTCTAAACATAACCATGAAACAAATCCTGAAAGCCGGAGGCTTACACTGCTCGTATATCAGTCACATAAAAGAGGCAATATGGAGGCTGTTTCCGTTCAACAAGACACACAGTTTGACGGATATACTTAATGTGTGGACTCAGTGAATAGGACGAGTAGAGCTGAACGTTATCGCCCGTCTCTGTGTTGATTAAAACCTACAACGAGGACGTTGTTCAACGTCGAGCTGCTTTGCTGTTTTTTTCTGGGGTCGATGTTACTGAAGTTGCTGCTGACAAAAGATGAGCTCACTTCAAGGCAGTTATTTACTTCATCTGCGTTACGTGATTACTGTTATTATTATATACAGTTCGAGCGACGCAGTAACACCCTCAACTGCTAATAACCGTGATTACTGATGATACAACGCCGCCTAGCTTTACTGTTAAACCCACTGTTACAACAACATCGCTACTGCTACTACTACTACTACTACTACTACTACTACTACTACTACTAATGCTGCTGCTACTACTACTACTACTTCTACTAATGCTGCTACTACTGCTGCTGCTCTAGTACTACTATATCTACTACCACTACTACTACGACTACTACTACTACTACTGCTGCTGATGCTCTAGTGACTACTACTACTCCTACTGCTACTCCTACTATTACTCCTACTAGCTGCTATTACTACTACTACTACAACCACTACTACTACTACTTCTACTATTACCACTACTACTACTACTACCACCACCACCACTACTACTATTACTACTACTACCACTAGTACTACTACTACTACTACCACCACCACCACTACTACTATAACTACTACTACTTATACTACTACCACTAGTACTACTACTACTACTACCACCGCTACCACTACTACTACTACTACAACTACTACTACCACTACCACTACTACTACTACCACCGCTACCACTACTACTACCACCACCACCACCACCACCACCACCACCACTACTACTATTACTACTACTACTACTACCACTAGTACTACTACTACTACTACTTCTACCACCGCTACCAATACTACTACTACTACCACTACCACTACTACTACTACCACCGCTACCACTACTACTACCACCACCACCACCACCACCACCACTACTACTATTACTACTACTACTACTACCACTAGTACTACTACTACTACTACTTCTACCACCGCTACCAATACTACTACTACTACCACTACCACTACTACTACTACCTACCGCTACTACTACTGCTGCTCTGGTACTACTACTACTACTCCTATTACTCCTATGAGTACTGCTATTACTACTACTACTACTACCACCGCTACTACTACTGCTGCTCTGGTACTACTACCACTACTACTATTACTCCTATGAGTACTGCTATTACTACTACTACTACTACCACCGCTACTACTACTGCTGCTCTGGTACTACTACTACTACTCCTATTACTCCTATGAGTACTGCTATTACTACTACTACTACTACCACCGCTACTACTACTGCTGCTCTGGTACTACTACTACTACTACTATTACTCCTATGAGTACTGCTATTACTACTACTACTACTACTACCACCGCTACTACTACTGCTGCTCTGGTACTACTACTACTACTACTATTACTCCTATGAGTACTGCTATTACTACTACTACTACTACTACGACTACCACCACTACTACTACTTCTAAAATGAATACCCCAAACGTGATGGTTTATGGTGAATGTGGACGGGTCCCTTTATGTATAGAAGCACGGCTGAAAATAATAAAATATTGGATAAGACTACTTAATATGCCCTCCTCAAGATTCCCTAAGAATTGTTACAATATGATGTGTTTGTATGATAGCAATGGCAAAACAAATTGGGTAACCGACTTAAGGAACCTGCTGAATAATTGTGGTTTTGGTTACATTTTTAAATTAGAACATATTGCTTATCCGAAGTTGTTCATAAATGCTATAACACAAAGATTAAAAGATTTATATTTTCAGTCATGGAATGCAACTCTCACGCGTTCCCCAAAGTCTCTGTTATATAGCTGTTTCAAGTCATATATCAATGCAGAGCAATACCTTTTCAGTGTTAGTCTTAGAAAATTTAGGGTAGCACTTGCAAGATTCCGATGTTCATCACACGATCTTTTAATTGAAAAAGGAAGATATCAAAATATTCCGAGAGAAAATAGACTCTGTCCACTATGTGACCTAGGATTAATTGAGGACGAGTATCACTTTTTACTTGTATGTCCGCATTATGATGGACTAAGAAAAGTATATTTACCAAAATAGTTTCATATAAA
>NW_025963824.1:16036596-16186596 GCF_023055435.1 Haliotis rufescens | reverse complement strand
ATAACACAAACCTTTAAGCATCCGGTTAACCATCGCGAGACACCTTTCCAGATAACACAAATCTTTAAGCATCCGATTAACCTTCGCGAGACACCTTTCCAGATAACACAAACCTTTAAACATCCGGTAAACCATCGCGAGACATCTTTCCAGATAACACAAACCTTTAAGCATCCGGTTAACCATCGCGAGACACCTTTCCAGATAACAAACCGTTTAGAATCCGGTTATCCGTCACCAGACACCTTCACAGATAACAAACCATTTAGACTCCGGTTCTCCATCACCAGACACCTTCACATATAACAAACCGTTTAGAATCCGGTTATCCGTCACCAGACACCTTCACAGATAACAAACCATTAAGACTCCGGTTCTCCATCACCAGACACCTTCACAGATAACAAACCATTTAGAATCCGGTTCTCAATCACCAGACACCTTCACAGATAACAAACCATTTAGACTCCGGTTCTCCATCAACAGACACCTTCACAGATAACAAACCGTTTAGAATCCGGTTTTCCGTCACCAGACACCTTCACAGATAACAAACCATTTAGAATCCGGTTCTCAATCACCAGACACCTTCACAGATAACAAACCATTTAGACTCCGGTTCTCCATCACCAGACACCTTCACAGATAACAAACCATTTAGACTCCGGTTATCCGTCACCAGACACCTTCATAGATAACAAACCAACTAGACTCCGGTTCTCCATCACCAGACACCTTCACAGATAACAAACCGTTTAGAATCCGGTTATCCGTCACCAGACACCTTCACAGATAACAAACCGTTTAGAATCCGGTTATCCGTCACCAGACACCTTCACAGATAACAAACCAAGTAGACTCCGGTTATCCATCACCAGACACCTTCACAGATAACAAACTATTTAGAATCCGGTTATCCGTCACCAGACACCTTCCCAGATAAATAACTGTTTAGAATCCGGTTATCCGTCACCAGACACCTTCACAGATAACAAACCGTTTAGAATCCGGTTCTCCATCACCAGACACCTTCACAGATAACAAACCGTTTAGAATCCGGTTATCCGTCACCAGACACCTTCACAGATAACAAACCAACTAGACTCCGGTTATCCATCACCAGACACCTTCACAGATAACAAACCATTTAGAATCCGGTTATCCGTCACCAGACACCTTCACAGATAAACCATTTAGACTCCGGTTCTCCATCAACAGACACCTTCACAGATAACAAACCGTTTAGAATCTGGTTTTCCGTCACCAGACACCTTCACAGATAACAAACCATTTAAAATCCGGTTCTCAATCACCAGACACCTTCACAGATAACAAACCATTTAGACTCCGGTTCTCCATCACCAGATACCTTCACAGATAACAAACCATTTAGACTCCGGTTATCCGTCACCAGACACCTTCACAGATAACAAACCATTTAGACTCCGGTTCTCCATCACCAGACACCTTCACAGATAACAAACCGTTTAGAATCCGGTTATCCGTCACCAGACACCTTCACAGATAACAAACCGTTTAGAATCCGGTTATCCGTCACCAGACACCTTCACATACAACAAACCAAGTAGACTCCGGTTATCCATCACCAGACAGCTTCACAGATAACAAACTATTTAGAATCCGGTTATCCGTCACCAGACACCTTCACAGATAACAAACAATTTAGAATCCGGTTACCCATCACCAGACACCTTCACAGATAACAAACCGTTTAGAATCCGGTTATCCATCACCAGACACCTTCCCAGATAAATAACCGTTTAGAATCCGGTTATCCGTCACCAGACACCTTCACAGATAACAAACCGTTTAGAATCCGGTTATCCATCACCAGACACCTTCACAAATAACAAACCGTTTAGAATCCGGTTATCCATCACCAGACACCTTCACAGATAACAAACCGTTTAGAATCCGGTTATCCGTCACCAGACACCTTCACAGATAACAAATCAACTAGACTCCGGTTCTCCATCAACAGACACCTTCACAGAAAACAAACCGTTCAGAATCCGGTTATCCATCACCAGACACCTTCACAGATAACAAACTGTTTAGAATCCGGTTATCCGTAACCAGACACCTTCACAGATAACAAACCGTTTAGAATCCGGTTATCCGTCACCAGACACCTTCACAGATAACAAACCAACTAGACTCCGGTTATCCATCACCAGACACCTTCACAGATAACAAACTATTTAGAATCCGGTTATCCGTATGATATAGTGAAAAGCTTTTGCGTTGTAGCGTATACTTAACCAGATATATACTTTCTTTGATATTCTGAATCATGGGATGCAAATTGAATTTTTTCAAAAGTTTCACATTTTTCGGACTTATGGGGTAAAATTCATACATCTGAATGTTAATCATATATATTGTAAAATGTAAATATCCTTTAGGGAAAAAAACATTTAGGCATCCTGTTATCCATCACCAGACACCTTCACAGATAACAAACCGTTCAGAATCCGGTTATCCATCACCAGACACCTTCACAGATAACAAACCGTTTAGAATCCGGTTATCCGTCACCAGACACCTTCACAGATAACAAACCAACTAGACTCCGGTTATCCATCACCAGACACCCTCACAGATAACAAACTATTTAGAATCCGGTTATCCGTATGATATAGTGAAAAGCTTTTGCGTTGTAGCGTATACTTAACCAGATATATACTTTCTTTGATATTCTGAATCATGGGATGCAAATTGAATTTTTTCAAAAGTTTCACATTTTTCGGACTTATGGGGATAAATTCATACATCTGAATGTTAATCATATATATTGTAAAATGTAAATATCCTTTAGGGAAAAAAACATTTAGGCATCCTGTTATCCATCACCAGACACCTTCACAGATAACAAACCATTTAGAATCTGGTTATCCATCACCAGACACCTTCACAGATAACAAACCATTTAGACTCCGGTTATCCATCACCAGACACCTTCACAGATAACAAACCATTTAGGCATCCTGTTATCCATCACCAGGCACCTTCACAGATAACAAACCATTTAGAATCTGGTTATCCATCGCCAGACACTTTCACAGATAACAAACCATTTAGACTCCGGTTCTCCATCACCGAAGGAACTTTGTGGGTACCAAGAATATGAATACGGACATCCGCCATCGAGCATTTCGTGAATGGATGCGGGTATACGCACCGGAAGAATATGGTTATCCTTCACAGAAAGACCTTTATGGAAACCTACCATATCTAACTCCGGGTATCTATCTCCAGATACATCTCAACACTTGGCACTTAATACAAAACGATTGTAAATTGTAGTTTGTTTTTCAACTTACATGTAATAACACTGAGATAAACTGAGAGAACTGATTAACCCAACTATGACAACTCTGTTTAAAACAGAAATGTTTTGATACAAAGAGCGTTCACCAATTTAAAAAATAACATATTGGTATCATATATTTATTTTACTTCTTCACTCAAATTAAATCTGTGTTGTGTGCGCAATCAGGGAACGTCAACTAACATAACTACCATCCACACATAAATAACAACAATACACATTAACCAACCAACCAACCAACAAACAAACAAACAAACAAACAAACAAACAAACAAACAAACAAACAAACAAACGTCAAAGAAAACAACTTACGTACGGAGGCATACTTGGTGGGCATCCCCTGTAGTTCTTGGATTGGGAATGATTCTCCCCAGTGCCGTGTTCCTGCACGGCTCGAAGCGCGTTATATGTCAAAGGCTGTGCCCGAAGCGACATCATATCTGCGGGAATCAATTACGCTAATATGCACGGCACTTGTCAACACTTGGGACGCACCGGGCAAGTAACTGCATATTTATGGTGGTTGCCCCAGGGATACTACAATCACGCTAGAGTTGTGCCCCTTTATCTGAAGCGCAGTGTCGTAAACTAAGATATTAAATCTCTGATATTTTGTTCATAAAATAATGATTGATATAGCTATGGTTCCATTGATCGAGCTGTCTAAATAAAACGTGTGTGTGTGTGTGTGTGTGTGTGTGTGTGTGTGTGTGTGTGATGTGTTACCTCTGTGTGTGTGTGTGTGTGTGTGTGTGTGTGTGTGTGTGTGTGTGTGTGTGTGTGTGTGTGTGTGTGTGTGTGTGTGTGTGATGTGTTACCCGTGAAGATCCGGGTGGAGAATAGGTCTTCAGCTACCCGTGCTTGACGTAAGAGGCATGAGGGATCGGGTGGTCGGGCACGCTGGCTAGGATGATGTGTGTCATGCATGGATTGATGCTCATGATGTCAATCACTGGATTGACTGAACCAAACTCGATTATTTACAGACCTCCACCATATAGCTGGAATATTGCTGAGTGCGGCTGAGTGCGGCTGAGTGCGGCGTTAAACAAAAAACAAACAACATGCTATAAATCCTGTCCATGGTTGTTGGCAATTAGCTACGTTTGCACGTTCATTTCTTCACATTGGTAGAGTTTGTGTAGGTATGCAATACTTGACACAGATGATTTTAAATTTGTGAAAGTGACGGAAGTACCTAGTTGAGTAAGTTTTCCAGCGCTTTGAGCAATTTTCTAGAAATCAATTGTGCCTGAATGAGGACACCAATAGCTTTGGCAATTTGAAGGAGCTGAATTATTTTTTCAAACATAAACAGGTGCTCAATTATTTTTTTAAAGATTTATATATATAAAATAGCGTACTGTTTTCTTTGGACACTCGTCTAAAATTGGGTTTTCCATATAATGCGAGGCATATGTATTTTTCAGTAAAATGGGACATGTTATATAATACAAACACAACATTGTCGCAGAGACCTGATATTAACTGTTATTCTGCTGTAGTTGAAATGAGTTCTTCCCGACCAAGGCAACAGTGAGAGCTGATGATCCTTCTTTCGTCTGAGAAATATACATATCTAGATCTGTTTTAAAATATAAGCTGAGTAAGATTCAAATATTTTTATTTCAAATTTTAAATCCTATATAGCAATTACAAGGTGCTTCAACTTATTGTTGGGGGGACAATATATATATATATATATATATATATATATATATATATATATATATATATATATATATATATATATATGTTGATATAGTACATGGGGCCAGCGGGTTTAAATAGGTCTTCAGCAACCCATGCTTGTCGTAAAAGGCGACTATGCTTGTCGTAAGAGGCGACTAACGGGATCGGGTGGTCAGGCTCGCTGACTTGGTTGATGCGTCACTGTATCCCAAGTGTATAGATTGATGGCCATGATGTCAATCACTGGATTGCTTGGTCCAGACTCGATTATTTACAGACTGCTGCCATACAGCTGGAATTTTGCTGAGTGCGGCGTTAAACAAACAAACAAACAAACAAACAAACAAAGGAAATGCAATGCTATCAATGAGTAAATCATGAAGTGAACAGAGGAACAATGAGTAAAAAGTCAGTCGTGTCTGTCTCGAATCACATGATATTACAATTTACAAACACCGGTAATGTATTGTTTTATTTAATCTTTATTTTCGGATTTGCATGTTTACATTTTAAGAAAGTATGTAATTAAAAAATAAAATTGGAAGTAGTTTGTGTTCTACCATCCGAGAAATAGTGAAGTAATCGGTTGGTTTGTTAAATGTGTTCCGTGCGTGGTTTGCGCGGATTTAAATCAGTGTGGTCGAAGTACGAGATTTTACGTGCGCCTCAGGGAATTAACGCTTGATTTGACACCACATACGTGAAAAACAGTAACTCTAGATCTGTGACCATACGACACCTGTCTGCTGTCAGTCACATGGCCTAGGTATCCCCGGTTGGGCTACTGCATAGATATGCAGGAACATTTCTGAACCTTTCGGAGACGTTACAATAATTGTATGTCAGTTACATATCCCGTCGACCCGTGAAGATCCGGGGTAGAATAGGTCTTCAACAACCCATGCTTGCCGTAAAAGACGAGTATGTTTGTCGTCAGAGGCTACTAATGGGATCGGGTGGTCAGGCTCGCTGACTTGGTTGATGCATGTCACGATCCCAATTGCGTGGAACGATGCTCATGATGTCAATCACTGGACTGTCTGGTCAAGACTCGATTATTTACAGACCGCCGTCATATAGCTGGAGTATTACTGAGTGTGGCGTTAAACAGCAAACGAACAAACAAACATATCCTGCCTAACAAGCATTCCATTCCAATAAACTTTTTTTTGCTCAATTTTCCAAGTTGGTGAACAAATTTTAATTTTAGACCAATCAGAAAAGAATTTCCTCATATATTGCATTCGTGACCAACTCGTGTTATTCCGGTGTCAGAGAGTGGGATTTCCCCCCTAACCTAAATTCCCCCCGGAAAAAGGGGTTTATAGCCTAATTTCCCCCCGGAAAAAGGGCTATATAGCTAAATTTCCCCCGGGGAAAAATGACTACATAGCCATATTTCCGCTTTAGAGTGAGATTTCCCCCCTTAACACAAGGGGGAAGTATGGCTATATAGCAGAATTTCCCCTATATCCCTCAGATTTTTCAATGCAGTATTAAAAAACATAACCTACTGCACCATTTAACAAACATTGATCAAACAGCAATGACAAAAGCGAACTTCTTGCATGCCATATTTGACAGAGAAATTGGAGTTAAACGTGTCTCAATTGCAAACAAGCTTTTAGGAATCCTGTGGAACAGGTTTAGTGTTGAAAACATAGACGATTCCGACTTGCCACTTGTTATTCACGCCAGAGAACTTATTTATGAACTGTTGCTGGATACTAGTAAATACTTCACGTCAGTGATTTTCTACAATGCAGTGATAAATGGTGTGTTGGAATCATATATCTACCACTGAAACACGAGTTGAAAAACTTGCGGCGTCACCTTTGGCAAGTGATCTTGTTCATGCATGCCTCTGTCCACAAACAGTAAATGGGTACTACGGAGTTAATGTGGTAATGGTAATGTGAATGGGTAATCCTCTAGCGCCTGACAGGCAGCTTTGGTTGCATATTTCACATGTAACTGGGAAGATCTGGAATGAAAAATATACGGACTTCTGATCGGGGCAAGAAACGCCATGAGCACGCACAGATATATGCGCTATATACGTTGTAAATATACCTAATAATATACTTGGCAGTGAGAGACTGAGGATTCTCGATGACAGAAAAGTGATATGTCACTGCAACCATGATAAGGAGAACGACTGCCGTTCAAGTTTACAGTGCAGACCTGATAGAAATCAACTAGCAAAGTGTGTTTCAACTAGCAATGTGACGTATTGTTACTGAAGACAGTTGGAAGATTTTAGATTCGCTGATTTACCTCAAATACACAACAACAAAATAAAACAACAACAACAACACTTACCCTACTAAATAAATATATAATAAATAAAACATTTCATTTCGTCAGTGACAAAAGGCTGATCTGATCTGTCGAGTGACAGATCCGCCATATCTCACTGTCGAAATGAACTATCCTCTATTTATTAAAATTAAGAATGTATGGCGCAAAAAAACACAATATTTTAATCATGGTTTCTCTTGTAAATTCCTCCATCAGCCAACTGTACATTTAGGTACTTTTGATAATAGACATATATTTAATGACAGAAAAGTGGTATTCGGTAGCACATCGGCTCTTACATCGGTAGGACAACGGTATCACAACGAGAATGTCGGTACTACATCGGTATTGCTACGGTCAGTTTTGATTTTTTAAGTGCTTTCTCGCCGGCGCTCCGCCGACTTTCTCGCCGTTGTTAATTTTTTGCTCCGGTTTAGTCCCGGCGAGGTACATCGGTAGTTTGTGACCGGCCCTTTAGCCAAACTTACTTCAGGAGAAACAGGCTTTCATAATGATTCTGTAGTCCGAGTTTAGTAGCTACCGGTGATTATGTCCCAGAGAAATTATGTAGAATTTGAAAAAAAAAACATTTGGATTGGAATTCAAGTGAGCGCATGTTTAACTGCATTGTGCTGCTCCCAGGGAGACAATACAAAGTCTTATACACCCAGTGCATGAATCGGAACTGCCGATGTACATGTAAGGAGATGTCCAAATTCTCAATAATTTTAGATTTCAAGTTTTAAAGTGAACGTATTTAATCAAATCTGAGAAAGGAATATTAATGTTGCAACAGATCGGACGGGCTATTCAGCTGACATTTAATATTGGTAATCAACATCATTTGGATCTGAAAGTGGCTTGTGTGTTGGTCTTGGTCGTATGTTTATACAACTGCTTGGCATGTTGCACGGACTTCTCATGAAGTCCCCGAATCCTTGTGTCCCCCTACACAGACATCCCAGCGCCTGAGTCTGAGGCTTGGATGGGGTTTTGCGGGGGCTTACGAATGGGTTAACAGGTCTGCAAGTTCTCCCCCCGATGCTATTTAATTTTCAGAGTTCAGATTAATAAACAACACTCCTTGTTGTCATAAGTTTACTTTGAAAACGATCAGCATCAGTGTCGAAGGTAATAAAAGTCCCAATAGAAGGAATAATGTAAGTTTTTCAAATTTATCCGGAAGAGAAATGTGGATTTTCTTCCTTGTATGTATTTGTCCATGTATGTGAGTGAATTATTTGGACGTATGTTAACGTAACTGTTGCTTGGAATTGTAGAATTTCTCCTCTATCTTCTCTTGACGTCCCTGAAAGTTTTCATCCCAGAACCTTGAACATGTAACGGCCATAAAATTTCCGAGTCCCGTGATGGGATTCGAACCACGGACCTTCTGATCCGAGGTCGGACGCCTTGTACACATGACCAAAGAGGTTAACCCCGTCAGCAAGCTGACAAGATAAGCATGTCGTCTGTGGGATGACTCCACGCCCTGCTACAAACAGGAAAACAATTTCGTTACAGGCGGTCTTGTTTTATCCAATCCAAACTTCCCAACTGCATTGAAAGAACGACCTCTCTGGCTTAGTTGATGAGCGTCAGGGCGGGGCGCGGAAGGTCGGTCGTTAAAATATGGTACTTGCTGTTACCTTGGTATACACGTTTAGACCTTTGGAACAGAATCGTTATGTATTTATCTTTATTACCCACGTGGTGAAGATACAGGTGGTAAGATGCTAAATCCGTACGTCACACGTGTGTACAAGGTTCACCTCGTTTTATTCGATTTGATTGGATAACCGTGACCTCTGTCACACCGGGACTACTTTTTTCATTCATAAAGAATTCGCGAGACGTCATTCATTTTGCAACTGAAGCAATCGCAAGAGAGCGAGAGGTATTTACAAACACTTTATTAAACCAAACAAGATAGTCAAACGCATCAAATTAATTAGGCATTCTATACAAGTTATACATAGAGCTTCTACAGTCAGTTAAAACTATCTGGACGGATAGTACTAGGGGTGATCCGGTTGTGCCATCAGTGTCCCCTTCGAAGCGTATTGTGTGGCGCTGTTTCGGGAGTTGTTTTTTCACGACTGCACGACCAGATCACTCAAAGTGAACATTTCCGATATAAATCATTCGAAAACTCCGTAGAAGTGTGCCTGACTTCTGGTTATGCGGCCCAAAATACCCCAAAGGTGAACAATAACATTCCCTATCTCTAGCGTAAAACGCTATGAGTAGATCACGGTTGTCTTTTCTTATTCCGGTGGTGACCTTGCCCTTCGATCGTTCGAAGCTATCACTGACATGCAAGCAGACTTGCGTTTGTTGATTTTCACGTCTTCAGTATATGGTGGTAAGTTAACATGAATGTCTCTGGTGAACAGTCTGATTCCCTCTTCCAAAATGGTACGGACATGATATAAATTCAGCTGATAGACCAAGGAAACCGAACCATTTTGATTGCACAGACGGGATCCCGGCAGTGCGAGTGACCGACTGTTGGTCCGATATTCAAAGCGCTACCTAAGATTTTCTTATTGTAGCAGTTTAGTGAATGTCTTTTACGAGTCAACAAACACATACTACGGGGTTGAGGTCTTTATTGCGATGCGATGAGTGTGATCAAGGATCTAGATATCATACACCCTGAAACACATAATTACACAATAAATAATAAGTAAAACATTATCATTACTGCTAGATCCATAGCATAGGCTTATTACAAGTAAGTATTTACATATACCAGTCATCCATCAAACACAAGATAGACTGAACCTTAAAGGATTATACTAGAACATGTACAGTAATATACATGATCCACAATACCGACATTCAAGGGAGATAACTCCTTGACTTTCTTTTGACTATAATATATACACAATATATATACATAACGCTTACACATTCTGCATAAACATATACAATTATTTAAGACAGAAATTAATGATATGATCTTACATTAAATGTGGTCATCACAATTAGATTACATTGTAAGTCTTAGACAAATATAAATAACACAATGCATACCCTGTGGGTGATACAAGGTTGTGGGTCCCAACTGCCACACTTATGGCAACACCATAGATTATCTGAATAAACAATACATAGACTAAAACACTATTTAACATTTAATATATTGAACAAAGTAATACATACATTTTATTTACAATGATGTGCATGTGTCACATCTGAATCTGTACATTACAAAGCTTTTTAAAACACTCTTGAAGTAAAACACTTTCACACATATTTCATTGAAGTGATACATTTTGGTGATAAAGTATGGGTGTTTAGCTTATCTTATGCAGATTTAAATATTTAGACATAATCAACATTTGTTACATTACATGCATTTAGTTTACTTCATATAACACTTTAAACATACTGTATTATTTCAATACAACACAAGATAGAGATTATAACCATTTAACTCACCTGATTTAATACTATCTCTTTATCCTTTGCTGGTCTGAGCAGTTCTGTCAGTTTATGTGCTGAGAGAGTATGCAGTGTAATCAAAGCACGCAATTTAACAATAGGTGTTAGCTTGGCCAATCAGCAAATGAAGCTTCTGGCCATGGGGCAGTTAGTAGGTAAGACATAAGACAGGTCAGATACACTTTGTTATAGCTTACTGAAACGGACAACTAGTTATATATAATAAATATACTTAAAAACCTAAAATGAAATTAAAACAAATATATTCAAAAACTACATCGCCCACATTATTGGTGTCCTGCGTACTAACAACATGACGCTTGAATTACCATAAGTTGAAGAAATTCTTCCAAAAGGATCGTGAGCGTCGGCGCTGTTTTGTTTGCAAACACAACTGCATGCGCAGGGGCATGTTGTTAATGCATAGGAATGTCAACAATGCCTATATTTGGGCATATATCAATATTCATGCGCAACAAGAATTTGCAACCGGTTTCAGTTTGGTCTGTCAACGAACGAAAGTTGGAATGTATTTACATTTAAATATATATTTAACGTGGGTAATAAATAAAATACCACACTCATTCTCGTTAGATACCTCTTTTACGAAACTCGTGAACTTCCTATGGTATTTGACCTCGCTTTCGCTCGGTCAGATACCTTGGAAAGTCTACTCGTTTCGTAAATATGGTATCTAACGAGAATGAGTGTAGTATTATCTATCTATATGTGAGTGACTTGGTTTATAGCAGGTTTTGATCCATGTGGAAGGACAGATGGTCAAAGGTCGCAGTTCTTTATACGTTAGAATATCACTTCTGCGAAACGCACGATCATCGGATGGTGCTGTCGACCAGAGAGAGAATCTGAGATTCGAACCCAGGATCGTCATGTCCCGGCATAGACAGGAAAACAACTCCCCGGTCCACCTCCCACAAGTCTTGACGTTAAAGACTTCGATAAACCCCCGAAACACGGGTATGGTGCTGACTGACCATGGTTTTATTATTGGGGACATGGGAACCGAACCCGCCATCACCAGATCCAGGCATGACAATGGGACATAAATGAAGGCTATGGATCCATGTGTCAACCATACAGTGGGACATAAATGACGGCTATGGATCCATGTGACAACCTTACAGTGGGACATAAATGACGCCTATGGATCCATGTGACAACCTTACAGTGGGACATAAATGACGCCTATGGATCCATGTGTCAACCATACAGTGGGACATAAATGACGGCTATGGATCCATGTGACAACCTTACAGTGGGACATAAATGACGCCTATGGATCCATGTGTCAATCTTACAGTGGGACATACATGACGACTATGGATCCATGTGTCAACCTTACAGTGGGACATACATGACGACTATGGATCCATGTGTCAACCTTACAGTAGGACATACATGACGACTATGGATCCATGTGTCAACCTTACAGTAGGACATACATGACGACTATGGATCCATGTGTCAACCTTACAGTGGGACATACATGACGACTATGGATCCATGTGTCAACCATACAGTAGGACATACATGACGACTATGGATCCATGTGTCAACCATACAGTAGGACATACATGACGACTATGGATCCATGTGTCAACCTTACAGTGGGACACAGATGACGGCTATGGATCCATGTGTCAACCTTAAATTGGAACATCGATGACGGCTATAGACGTGTCAACCTAAAAGAGGGACGTAAATGACGGCTATTGATGTTTCAACGTTACAGTACGGTACCTATGTACAGAGCGGGGTTATGTTGGGGATTACTGTTGCGATTGGCTATGATGTGAGTGTCAGAAATGCTCCAGGTATATCACGGTTCGAATCTGGACCCGACAAACCAGTGGATAATTTTGTCACCGAGTCGGAACAATCAATCAAATGTAGACACCCCCGAGGACAAGCAAACCACCTTGAGAACAGTTCTAACCCGGAACTTATCGGGGTCCCTAATATGACAAAATAACAGTTACATGACCCGTGAAGATTCCGGGTTGGAATTGGTCTTCGGTCACCCAAACTTGTCGTATGGGATGACTAACGGGATCGCTGACTTATTTGATGCATATCAACATATCCCAAATGCGTAGACCTATGATCACGATGTCGCTCACTAGATTGCCTGGACCAAACTTGATTATTTACAGACCGCGGTCCTATAGCTAAGGATAATGCTGAGTGCGTCGTTAAACAACAAACACAGAGAATATGTGGCGACAAACCCGACTCACTCACTCCTATCGATATATTGTAAGTCATGTGTGGACGTCTTCAGCTTTGTCTAACCCGACTCGACGTGGATGGAAACACTAAGTACTCTCCTATGCTTTTTTCTTATGTAAAAATACACGGGAGTCTGTTGTTTCATTGTGAATTGTCTTTGTTAACTGATGTAATTCAGTTCCGCCAAGTTACACGATGTCAATCCTTGCCCAATTCATTACGGAATACTAATACCCTCGGTGATCCACCGCCACAGACTTACGGTCCTCCATGGGATCGTATTCAACCCCGTACTGGGTTTGAGTGCCGTGCAACTGAAAGCGAAAACAAATAGTCTAAAAGGTTGGTTTCTTATTTGACGATCAGCATCGATTCCCTAGACCCTTAGTGTCGCTTTGTCTGCTCAGCATGCTATGAACCATGAAGGCATACACGTCGACACTAAACACACATGTGTACTTGCTGCTGGAGTCTACTAAAACGCCTTGCTTTTGTGCCAAGGGAACCACGCGTGTCAAGGCGGCTGTGGGAACTAGAGTTTTACCAGACATATAATATAAATATTGCTGAGCCAACTCAACTAACGAATAGACGACTAAGAGACACTATTACAGGGACAGGAAGATAGAGACAGTATTAGAAAGAAGAGAGATTTAGTATTTCGGGGCGAGAAAGCAGTATGGACAACCGAGCTGGCTTGATGCTGCTTTGCCTCTTCTTCAGGAGCACCGCCAACATGTGCGAGTATGTAAACCTGAATTGTTTGTTTGTTTGTTGACTAGCTATTTCACGATTCCAATCTAGGTCAGACAAACCAGTGGTTGATATAATGAGCATGGTCTCACACCGCTATGACATGCGTTCAAGCAGCTCAACAGCCAAGTCAACAACAGCAGTCGCCTCTTACTCTAAGCATCATTACTTGCGGACAATTCTAAACCAACCATATGATGAATTCAAAAACATATTTTATATGATTTATGAACATGAAAATAATGGTTTAATGGAACAATTAACAGGGCGCTTTAGTTGACAAAAACAAGATGTCCAATGCAATTCCCTATTTTGACTTGTACAGTATATCCCGTGTTTCTTCATGTGAACAATTAACTTGCCTTTGCATGTGTTTGTGACGAGCCCCACTGGTCGAGCAGAAAACGCCCACTTTTCGCAAACACCTTGTATAAAAACTATTTGATAATGATTCATAAACACATGCTCATAACATATTCGGAATTATAAAATCAAATGTGCTTTTGGCAGTGATTTCGTATTAATGTGGAAAGGTTTTTATCGCTTTTATTTACTGACTGTCTATACGTTGGAAGTTGGAAGTTGTAAGTACGATTATATCATACATTTTTTTGTGTAATTACAGTAAAACCTTTAGATTAACATAGTTGCTATAATATTGAAATAATGCCAAAGCGACACTACATTTTAACTCGCTCACTCTAGATTGATATAAATGTTAGAATTGAGTTAGCGAAAACATATTGGTATTTGCAGACTCAAACTTGCTGTATTGGTCCGCGGCTCTATCTAGCGTAAGCTAATTTCCAATATACGAATCGGATTGATTTGAAAAACAAACAGTACTCATGATTGTTCGACATTTTGTAGTGCGTAAGACACCAGTAAAATGCGCCACTTTAAATGGTACACCGATACAACAACTCTGCAACGGATTTTCTGATTTAAAAGCTGTGAGTGTCGTATGAATTGGTTGTTCGTTTAGAAATACGAACGTTGTGACAAGTTTTTAATGTATACGTTTCTGAAACCGCGAAACCATCACAGTGCGGCATTGAGCGCCCAAAGACAAAGCCAGCTGACGCCCCGGGTTAATGCAGTTGGATTTGGCCGAAATATGCCAAGCAAACTCTTGACGAACGTGACGTCTCATAGATCTTTGTTTAGCGGTCGCGTGAAGTAAGGTCTTTAAAATAATTAGATTACTGACCTTCTGATATATATTCATGCACACATTCAAGGGCAACTTGCAATATTTAGGTAATGTTTGTGAGAGATGGGAACAACATTTGACAACATTATTTAAGAATGACATTATAGGATAAAGAGGTGATTATGATTGTGTGTTTTGGGATGAAAATATCCTGTATTAGGAATAAACACTCTTTACTTAGATCGCCAAGGCCATGGCGTCCTACAGTAGTACAGGATATTTACCATCCATTATATACTCACTGCTAAAAGAAACGCGATTACGATATATGTTGGTTAATATAATGAAGGCTTACTCATATTCAAGAGATATTAGATCGGTTCTATGCACAGCAAAACAAGTGTAGGTTTCCGTTTTCCGGACACCTTCCCACTTTGAATCCGGCCCAGATACCTCCCAGAAACCTTTAAAAAAAATATCAATTTTATATATATATATATATATATATATATATATATATATATATATATATATATATATATAATTATTATTATTATTATTATTTTTATTATTTATTTATTTTTTTTTTTTTTTTTTTTGGGGGGGGTTGCATTCTGTTCAATTAAGTGTGAAACACATGAAAAATGTTTTATGTTTATTCCAATATGATAACAGCTACACGTATACTACGTCACAAATATCTCCAGAAAATGGCATTTAAGTGATAATGGTAAAACTACTTTGGAATGATCTTTACTGTTGCCTCGACCTTACGCTTCAACCCTGCTAGCCAGCACATAAATCAAATATTATGTCCTTTGGTGGAATTCAACGTAAGGCTGACAAAAAGATGAAAATAACAACTATATCTACATGTATAAGAGTTACTTCTGTAGGGGCTGTCGGGTAGCCTAGTGGTTAAAGCGTTTGCTCGTCACGCCGAAGACCCAGGTTCGATTCCCGACATGGGTTCAATGTGTGAAGCCCATTTCAGGTGTCCCCCGCCGTGATATTGCTGGAATATTGCTAACAGCGGCGTAAAACCATACTCACTCACTACTTCTGCAGAAATAGGCAGTTAAGAGAAAAACGTAGCATGTATCTTCAACTTCGACCACAACCCAAAGGAAGAGTTAGGTCACAAACAAACTTTTGGTCTGGCTATTATATTGACTTTTGACATAACAGATCAATGGGTCATCAGACTTTCTCAGAGCTGAGGAAACACATGTTATTCCTGAGATGTCCAAGCAATACGTGGTTTGAAAAGATAAGTTTGTCTTTAAACTATTGCAAAAACATCCCCATTTACACAACTGGCTCATGAAACATAAACAACAAACAAATTATCAATTTCTTTTCTTCATAAATGCCTATATCACACGTTTTCACATGATGGTTCCTGGTGCAGTATGCGGTTTCCTCCTATTTTTCAATACTGGTAACAAAGTGTGATAACTGTTCGCATGAAAGCTCCTTCGGACCACGCTCACTAGTTCAGAGTTACTTGCCCTCAAACTTCCTTTTCCTTCTATATTACCATGGAAGAACAGCTTGACATTGGTTGGTCTTCTCACATCTGCCAGACCAGCCTTTGTGAGTGTGCCCCAGTGCCACTTGGCATCAGCCAGACCAGCCTTTGTGAGTGTGTCCCAGTGCCATTTGGCATCAGCCAGACCAGCCTTTGTGAGTGTGTCCCAGTGCCATTTGGCATCAGCCAGACCAGCCTTTGTGAGTGTGTCCCAGTGCCACTTGGCATCAGCCAGACCAGCCTTTGTGAGTGTGTCCCAGTGCCATTTGGCATCAGCCAGACCAGCCTTTGTGAGTGTGTCCCAGTGCCACTTGGCATCAGCCAGACCAGCCTTTGTGAGTGTGTCCCAGTGCCATTTGGCATCAGCCAGGCCAGCCTTTGTGAGTGTGTCCCAGTGCCATTTGGCATCAGCCAGACCAGCCTTTGTGAGTGTGTCCAAGAGCCACCTGGCATCTGCCAGACCAGCCTTTGTGAGTGTGTCCCAGTGCCACTTGGCATCAGCCAGACCAGCCTTTGTGAGTGTGTCCCAGTGCCACCTCGCATCTGCCAGACCAGCCTTTGTGAGTGTGTGCAAGAGCCACCTGGCATCTGCCAGACCAGCCTTTGTGAGTGTGTCCCAGTGCCACTTGGCATACAACTTCTCGGCCAGGGCCCTCCTCATCGCTGTCTGCCGATCACCTCTGACATCTGGAGGGGTCCTTCCAGACTTTCGACCTGGAGTACTCATCCAGGGATCTCAAGCGGGACTTCAGTTTCTGCAGGATTATGTATAAAGATTGCTCACAGCCATCTCCAGTTTCTCAAATGCCAAGGCTGGAAGGTATGGCACCAACGCAAACGTTGCTGTCGATGGATCTGTAGCAAAACAGGGACGATAACTGGTCTTCTGGGTCGGATTCCAGCCTCGCGAAGATGGTTCCTGACTGTGTGGTCCGATATCCTCCTCAAACAAGGGATGCGTCCTGCAGTCTCCGTAGCTGTGGCATTGCGATGACGTAGGTGGAACACTCGAATGTAGCGATCCTGCGCAGGGGTGGTAACTCTTGGTCGGCCGGTTCTCGGACGGTCTGCAGTGGAATTGAACTGTGTGTATCGGTGCCAAAGGCGGCAAATGGCGCTGTGGTGGACGTTGAAGTGGCGTCCAACAGAAGACTGCGATTTTCCTCTTTGGATAAGTCCTATGGCGATGTTCCGATAAGCAGATCACTTAAGAATTGAACGTCAGTTTGGATGGGTTCATTGAAGTGTGAACGATTTAAAAGCGCCGGTTAAACTGTGTGAATCTCAGAACCTCCGAGGTTACAGGAATGTGAACACAAATATTATCATAACCTCGATGCACCGAGGCGAAGTCAACCATCAAATTGTGGATTTATATATGAAGTCACATAAGTTTGAAAAGAGGTGCATTTCGAGTCGAACGGGAGCATGAGGATGAAATTTATACTTACTGCTGTTGAAAATGAAGTTTATGGAAAACATCCCGACGCGTGAACCCTCTCATGATCATGGCCCTAGCAAATTGGGAATATCACCGATTTATGAATGTGTTGGTTGTGTTTGGATAATCGCAAACCAATTCGGACGATGTGTAATGGACTGGTGGGGATTGAACGGAGTGCTCTGAAACTTGTGTGTTTTGTGTTAATTTTTAACGTCAGGGTGTGATATATTTGGAGTGTGCTGTAATTCTTTGCTAAGCTGGTGTCTCTTGCCACCTGAACTAGACCTACTGTATGACCTGATGTCAACTTCATTTCTGTGCCCCGTCACTCCTCATGTGCCGCCGCTTCTCGGCCTAGAATGCACGGAGTAGGTCGGCCAACTCAGAAACCGGAATAGCAGATTTCTAATTCCGTCTACGGATGTTTTCTCGTCTCCGATGACCAATCGATAAAACAGATAGGCACGGTTGTTGTTTTGGTTTTTTAAAATTTAAGTTTCTATCCTTACCTTTTTATGTTTTATGGTTTATCAAAATCTTAGATTTTTTTTCCCGATACGACAGTGAATCGGGTTTTAGTTTGGGATTGATCAGTAGCAGTCGCGTTTGCTCTGTGTCAGCGGCCACATCTGAGCAGGGTACGACATTGTTTCCATTGGTGCTAAATTCCTGTCATTTCCGAAAACAAGGCATCAAAGTCAATATCGCTCAATAAATCAATTTCGTTCACCTCAGTATTTTTACAGAATTCATTTTCTTCACGTGCGTTATTAGTATTGAAAGATCTCCATTCCATATCCACATCACCGTAAGGACAATCTATTTTGTTTCATCTAGCAGCTAGACGACATTAAACACCAGAACCAAGCATTTATTTATTTATAAGTCAGATGAAATGTTACAAGACAAGGCAAAAATACTAAATTAATTATATTGCTGATAAATGCAGGGCTTAAAAGAAAATAGAAAAAGGAGTTCACACGATCGAGTTCACAAAAAAATGTTCACATCGTGTGGACTTTTCAGTCCGTTCACAGGAGTGTGGACTCCAAATATCAGATCACGTGACTACCCATTCAGCATGAAAGAAACAGTGTAAACTTTAAAGTATGAAATTATATGTAATTGTACCCCAATAACGTGGGATGTTGTACTTAACAGTCATCATCGGTTTGTCTGGTCGAGATTTGATATTTTGAATATTTACAATAATCATATAGCCGAACTATTGTTGGATAAGGTGTTAAATGCGTGTGTTGGGTTTAACGCCGCTTTGAACAATATTCTTGTTATATCGCGACGTGTCAGCTTGATGTGGGAAGAAAGCCCGAAATGACGCAGGACTTAGGCGTTTACCACTTCGGTGAAACCCACAGGAACGTGTATGATGCTGGCAAACCTGGATTCGAACCCATGACCATAGGTTGCTCCCAAGCCCAAGGGATGCAACTCTGCACAGTAAATTATGGCGCCTTAGACAATTGGGCCATTCGTGTCCACTCAGTGATAAAAAAAAAACCAAACAAAGTGTTGAAATATGTTTAGAATAGCCATATAAACATGATGACCCAAAGAAAGTAATTTCAAAATATGTATCACTGCTGCTCTTCTCTTGTTCCTCATTGCTTCTCTTCTGTGGTCTTCTCTCTTGGCATTGATGCTGTGCAGATGACTGTCTCTTTTATTCATCCAGACATTCTAAAAACATAAGTAGCATTCACATCACAGAAATGTCCAAACTGTAGATGTTGTATATTTGATTTAATTGAAAGAACTCCAGTTGTGATTCCGATTTAGAATTGCCCTTATTAAAATAATTCATGTCAAACATTCAAAGATAACATTTTTCCCCATATTCGACAACAAAGTAAGGGTCATTTAACATATACTTACATAGGGAATCACTTATTCGACAATGTAAAAAGATCCTCGTCACGGTCAAAGTCTTTCCATGAATTATTGCTACATTTTCTTGAAAAGCAGATTAATACAATGCAGTTTTTACTTATATTTCTAGTGTATTTGTTTAGCTTTTCCATGGCACTGTTGTGACACAGATCTAACCTTGATATGACACTTTGTTCAGAAAAGATAAGAATAAGATAATACTTTATTATCCCCATGGAAATTAGTGTTACACCGTAAAAGCACAGAGAAACAAAGTTCGTGAATTAAGTTAAATATGCACATACTGGTATGTTGTGTGAACCTGTGCTCATGATCGCATCACATGTGACGTCATACGTGAAGATCCATGGCTCGAGCTGCAGAATTTGGCTCGTACAGGATACGCGTGTAAAATCACGTGCAGCATATCATGATAAGAATAAAGTCACTCTCTGGTAACACTTGACTGATTGTTAGTTTTGTCATAAATTGGTACACATGGGAAACGTCTCTTCCTAACGTAAATTCTTCTCTCTCTCTTTCTATATTTCTTTTGGCGGTGAGTATATATAAATACGACACTAGATATATCAATTTCCTTATATGAATATTATTCAAACAAACAGAAAATTATCAAAGGATAATAAATTTTGTGGCCTAATCTTATTCGTAATAACGAATTCTTTTATTTCGTAATAACGAATTTATGTTTGTTAAAACGAATATTTTTTCGAGATAACGAATCTTATTTCCGCTTTAACGAAATTATTTCCGTAATAACAAATTCGTTTTCCGTTATAACGAATTTCTTTTCGTGTCTTTTCCATATTTCAATTTTGACCCCAACAGGCCTTCGTAACTAAGAAAAATGCAGAAATGCAGATAAATACCGTCGTCATTGAGTGTGATTTTGCGTCTATCATGGTGTCGAGCAGGACGGAAACTTGGACAAATACTGTTAAATGTACCCAATCAGTGTAATGCACTTATTGTTAATTCCTATTCTTGATGCCATACGCATATACGGGTTATTCTTGCTGATGTGAACAAGTAGGCAGCGCCATAATTTGATTAAAGTATATTGTTTTGTCACTTTGTATGTAATCAGTTTCATCAGAAACAAAATAAAGGAATCAAATTTATGACATTGTTATTTTATATGGAAGTATACAGTTACAAGTGCTTTAATTTCCAAACGTTCACAGTTAACTACTGGATAAAACCGAGAACAACGCGTTACCACATTAGTATGACTGAGGAACACAAGTAAGGTGCTTGCAAGCATAAGAACGAAATCATGACTTAACAGCACAAGCTGATAAACTACAACTATTTGAAATTATATACGGGGCGGCCGGGTAGCCTAGTGGTTAAAGCGTTCGCTCGTCACGACGAAGACCCGGGTTCGATTCCCGACATGAGTGTGTGAAGCCCATTTCTGGTGTCCCCCGCCGTGATATTGCTGGAATATTGCTAAGAGCGGCGTAAAAGCTCACTCACTCACTGAAATCATATAAAAAAAAAATTAAAACATGCCAAACCTTGTAGTTAACATTTCTTTAAATTAACAAGGTGAAAATGGATATTTGAAGTCGTATATAAAGAAAATCTTTGGATAGCTGATGTGATGTTCGTTCCCTTTCAGGATGGATGAGCGGTGTCAATACTACTGGCTATCTAACTTAGACAACTTGAACATAGAACTTCCATCGTATATTTCTCAATTTTCAAAAAGGACGAAACAAACTTGCGCACAAGCATGTAACGGACACAGCAGCTGTACACTGTTCAGGATCAACAGAAACGACGGATCCTGTCTCCTCCTCCCAGCTTTCTTTCCTGTTGTGATCAAAGCCATGCATCCTGGCCTCCATGACTATCACCGCGGCTCAGGTAGATAGTGGTTGTTATGTATTTGTTATCATATTTGGGGGGTTCTGTTCAATTCGCTGTCTAGAGTTGTTCCCCTTAGCTACCCGGATCCGATGTTTGTTTGTTGTTTGACACAGCACACAACTTTACATTACAAATATATGACGGCGGTATGTAAATAATCGAGTATGAACCAGACAATCCAGTGCTTGACATCATGAGCATCGATCCACGCAATTGGGATACGATGACATGCGTCGGCCAAGTCAGCGAGCCTGATCACCTGATCCCGTTAGTCGCCGCTTTCAGCATTGGTTGCTGAAGAACTATTCTTACCCAGATGTTCACGGGACTTCTAAATTCAGACCACTTACGGTCGTTGTTTGTAAAAAAAATCAAAGTAATTTCAGATAAAGATGTCGTTCTGTAACTGCAAAATACGTCACAACCGTCTATGGTACGGAGAGCTTCGTTCATCAGAATATCAGCTACATCACGGCATGATAAGGGAGGAATGTCCGCATTGATGCATGTTGCTAATGTGTACCACTCCGGTGAAACACACACTCATAGAAACATAAACTGCGGGTATCTGGGATTCAAAGACACAGTGACAGTTTTTTTGGCACGATGTAGAGCGGCGCCCTAGACAACTGGACCCGAGAAGATCGGGATTTAAAAAGGTCTTCAGCAACCCATACTTGTCGTAAGAGGCGACTAACGGGATCGGGAAGTTAGCCTCGCTGACTTGGTTGATACATGTCATCGTATCCCATTTGCGGGGGCGATGCTCTGTGATAGCACTGGATTGTTTGGTCTAGATTATTTACAGACCGCCGTCATAATATTATAGCTGGAATATTGCTGAGTGCGGCGTTAAATAACAAACGAACAAATAAACGAACCAACAAACAAACCTAGACGACTGAGCATCCTGAGCCCGCTCTGCAGCTAAAAAATAAGATATTCAGGGTGATTAATGGTAGCATTAAAAACGGAAAGCGTTGTTCTGTCTGACGTACCATGGTTTGCATAAGACGCCTATATATATAACCTGTTACAGAGAAGTGCCCGGCCGGTAAAGGCTACACTGCATTTGAAAGTCCACCGGGGTGTGACAGTATCCGCCCCGTCCATAAGACCTGGCCGGAGGCTTAGACTGACTGTGAAGGTGATGGAGGTCATCTGGCTGTCCTGGAAGACATGCCCATTCAGATACGCCTTATAGCCGACGTGAAAGCATTGTTGATGAATGGTTGGTATCTGCTGTCTTATTGTGTGTGTTTCTGTTTTGTCGTTGATCCTAATTAATAAATATAATTGAAAAAAATATTAATTTTTCCTCCAATTTATCCCACTGCAAAAAAAATCCATCTATCCAAGCTTGTATATGCTTTGGAATGATGATACATCCAAAGCATACACAAGTTTGGAATGATGATATTCGTGTATAATTATTATATATGTGCAAAATGAGTGAGTGAGTATGGTTTTACGCCGCTTTTAGCAATATTCAAGCAATATCACGGCGGGGGACACCAGAATGGGCTTCACACATTGTACCCATGTCGGGAATCGAACCCGGGTCTTCGGCGTAACGAGCGAACGCTTTAACCACTAGGCTACCCGACCGCCCCGTGCAAAATGAAGTGTTTTGAGTTGCAATTGAGCACTGTGTTTCTTTGTATATGTTGGTAACGGGGGGTAATTGCTATGTATTGTTCCATAATTGTTTTGTATGTGCAAAATAGTATTAGCTGGCGTGTAACATTACTGGAATGTTTAATCAGCACTCCACACAGTTAGCGGGAGTACATACACTCCTTGCAATGAGATTGACGGGTAAGCGATTGAGGCGTCTCTTTTTTATATGGAGAGCTTGGAAGAACCCCTATTACGGATTTAATTAAACAAAGAATTTTGACTTTCTGGTCTAAGATAATTTATAATAAACCAACGAAATTGTGTACTGTTATGTATAATATATTATTTGCAGACTCTGGTAACCATAAATACAGCTGGCTCGAATATGTTAAAGGACTATTTGATGGATTAGGCCTTAGTTTTATATGGACCCAACAATTCATGCCAAATATAAACGTATTAAAATGTGTTATTAAACAACGTATCTTTGATCAGTCCAGCCAGACTTGGACAAGTTGGATAAACAACTCTCCCAAGGCAGTATTTTACCGAATATTTAAACATAAAATCCAGTTAGAAAATTATCTGCTGTCGCTACCCTTAAGACTCAGTATCCCGATTACTAAAATAAGATCCACAAACCATAGATTACCAATAGAAAAGGGGCGATGGGAAAATATACCACGAGAAGACAGAATTTGTAGTCACTGTAATAAACATGACCTAGCTGACGAATATCACTATCTATTAATTTGTCCTTTTCTGCATAACTTGCGTAAGCAATATATTCAAAAGAAGTACTTTACAAGACCTAGTACGATTACACTTGATATGCTACTAAATACTGAAAGTGTATTAGAGCAAAGAAAACTAGCACAGTTTGTAAAAGAAATCCTCAAGATGTTTAATTAAATTTATGAGTCTGTTGCAGTTAAACGTATAGTTGACGCACATCCGTCTCCTGCCTCGTGTCACCATAAATTTCCATTTGTACCTTCAATATGTCATAGCTATGACCTTGAAGCGAAATAAACGTTTGTTGTTGTTGTTGTTGTTGGTACTTTTCCTGGCACAGTGCTTGGTATGTGAGTAGACTTTACGGTCAAATGCAAAGAGAGGATTAGCTGTCGGGGGTGATTGGTGGTGGCGTCACACAGGAATTAATACTCCAATGATGACTTTTTTTATGATAAAGTTTTCTTTTATAAGTGAATGATATGTTTTGCAGTTGTTCATGTGAGTGAGTGAGTATGGTTTTACGCCGCTTTTAGCAATATTCAAGCAATATCACGGCGGGGGACACCAGAAATGGGCTTCACACATTGTACCCATGTCGGGAATCGAACCTGGGTCTTCGGCGTGACGAGCCAACGCTTTAACCACTAGACTACCCGACCGCCCCTAGTTGTTCATGTGAAAAAACTATGAATGTTTATTCAGCGTCCGAAAACCCATAACACGGGGATGTATGTTGTATTAATGTCTTTTATGTTTTAGAAATGGTAAGTAAGTACAAAGGTAAGCTTTTCTCAATATGCTTCAACATGGGAAAAGGGACACTGCATGTTTATGGCAGTATTGCGCACGCTATTCCCGATTTTTTAAAAGTACTGATTTAACTCCGAAAATTTTATGCATCCGCCATCTTTGTTTATTTGACTTTGCCACTGTTACATTTGTTGGTATGGATATTGTCCAAACGGCGCGAAGTTGCTTAAAATGCAATCAAACATTTCTGGGGGCTCAGCCTAATATCGTTTGCAAAGTGAACAAACTACGACCGTAAATGTAATGTACAACAGACGCAAGAAAACTAAACAAAATTATTACAAATACAAATGATAAGAAGTCGAAAATGAATACTTATACCTGTACTTCTTAGAACAGGAAATTGACACATTGACGTATTCAGATTAAATTGATATTTACTTTACTTATGTAAATGCAAATGATAAAACAAATATATTCAACAGTGAGATACTCTGGCTATTGCGCAAAGAATCCAGTCCCAATGAAAGTGAACAGCATGCCGATGTTATACATAGCAATTATTTAATATATCGCAACTGATAGTTCTTAACAATCAGGCCATCAACATAATGACGGCATCAGTGGGCACATCGTGGTATTTGAAGATATAAAATGATAACTTCATACTTCATACTTATATTTGCACAGTAATTGAGTTTATGCTTTCATTGGCAGGTTCAAGATATTGAATGAGATATATTGTCTATGATTAATATCGATGAGAGAACAACATTATCTCTCATTTCGTATTTCGAAAACTAAATGATCCCCCGTGTCGTACCATTTCTAGGAAACGAGTGAACAGTTTGGTAAAAACTGTTTGGTTTCGCGAGTTTAATAAAACATTGTATTACACGGAGGCTCGTTTCGTATTTTATTACTCGCCTCTTTAATGCAAACCCAATTATCGCAGAGAATTCCATGCTTGTTTTTCTGCGTGTGGTACATTTATTTAATGTTTACTAAATTAGATATTAATTTATCGTCCCACAAAAATTAATAAAATTACACATGTCAGCAGTCTAGGAAGTTATACACGGCATTTTGACAATGAACAAGAAGAAGAAGAAGAATAGTTTATTGAAGTGTCACTATTTAAACAACCAACCATTTGGGATAACGAGACAAAATACACATCACACCCCCATAGAAGTACCACGAACACACACTTCCACTAACCCACCCACATATATTACGTTCCACACCACACCACACCACACCACACCACACCACACCACACCACACCAGCATTCCATACTCGGTATTGACCCATGACAGATCCTTCTCCATGTCAGGGAATGGGTTTTTGGATGGTGGTCAACGGACACGTCTTGCCTTAGGGAAGGCTGCTGTACTGTCCAGCTTCATCATATATGTCTCACCTGCCTCTTCGTCATCTGCAGTTCCGTCGACTCGCAGTTCGTTGGCCGTACTGTAAAAATATTTATACCGTCTTCGTCATAGTTACTTTCCTCGGAGGACACCAACTGATCTATCTTTAATGCGTCCTCGTACCTCCGTTTCTTCTGGACGGGAAGGTCGCGATGGCGTATCACGAGGACTCGGTTACGACTCTTCTGAAGACAACAACTTTATTTACAATTGCATTTCAAATTTATAATGCATATGCATGTATATCCATGTATATGCTCATGAGCAAAGGAGGGAAATATGTGAAAATCAAATTCAAATTTATTCCGAAAACCCTGAAGTAACGTGTCAGTATTATAGCATGATTCGTGTATGAGAACAACACTATTTGTGAATGGCAGGTGCTACCGGTAGTGTTGGGTATGCTTACCCTTTTTGAAGATTCACTCTTTGTAATTCGACATCAAACGGATTACACCACACTCAAAGTAAACAATCTCATTAGTCTAATTAACTTCCAGTATACTGTATCACTTAGCACTGCCTTAACGAGGATTAATCCCTTGTCAGTTGTTGTTGAGTGATCAATTAATGTCTGGAGAAAGGGATTAGCCTTAGTCACAATAAATTAACATTCCACACTGCAACACAAAAGATTATCGATCATTATGCCTTTATGAGAAAGTGAGAAAGATAAAGATTGAACGATACATAATGGACCGTGCCTGCATCATATAGCCTGCAAGAATCGTCACTGTAAACTAATAGAGGATTAATTTCAATTATACAGAATATTTAACCGCTAAGTATATGATAAAGTGTTGAAGTAGCATTAGATATGTTTGAGATAACAGTTTTCAATTAACTGTATAATGTACCTTGCTGTCTTCGAGAGAGTCGGTGTCTGTAGAGCTGGCTTGGTCGAATTGGTATTCAGTCCCTGGGACACAAATATTGGTTACGAGCATTGTATTGTGAGCAGCCGGATGCGTAAATAATATGTAATATATTTCCGTATTATATTTTATAGTACCTGATGTTTTAATATTGTTAACAACAGAGAAAACGAAGATTTATTTTAAAAACACAACAGCATGCATATGTTCTAGCAAAAGGAAACTTGACAAATATTCATTTTGCTTAGTTTCTACTTTGGAAAACTAAGTTGGTGCTCTGAAAGCTTGACGCTGTATAATTTGGCACGCGCATGGTTGGGTACAAACCAAATGTTTAATTCTCGCAAATTAGGACACCAGCGGCGGTATTGGAGCATATATCTAATGTCATTCAATACAGAATAATACATCAAGATGGCACTTTCATTGTAAAGATAGACACAGTGTTATGGATAACAACTTCTTTAATACTGTGAAAAGCGACGTTTTGGTATAGATCTTTATACCGTTGTCAAGCAAGACTGAATGAGGGACATAGTGCAGAATATATATAGTAGGTGGAGGATTAACAGTAACATAAGTTGTTATCCATAACGTTGTGTCGATCTTGTCATCCGTCAACTTCTAAGTAATACCTATCAAACAACTTTCGTTGTAAAGATTAAGAATTTCTAAATATATGGAATATCCATCTTGAAAACTGTTTTTAATCTTTGATCTTTTGGGAAAATAATAGTGGAACTGGTTGAGTGACTGAGTGTGCATTAAAAGTGACAGGAACCTTATTTACATCATTAAAATATAAAATAATCTACACAGTGATACACTTATAAGTGAGGGTTGGGATTTATTTAGGAACGGAGTCAGTATTTGGGGATTTAACTTGCGCTTCCCGACATTATGCATATTTCGCACAAAGTTAAGAAAAAAATGTAATTATTTTATTTATACGAAGTACGAATGCATCAATCCTACATCACAGGACTAAGTACATAGTTTGTTGAATGTTATTTCGTGAATACACAAATTGCATAACACAATCCCTGAGGACAAACCCAAATGGCCCGTCCCTTTGTGACAGGCGTTAATTAGAGAATGTATTGCCACCACATTATGTCCCGGCACTTTTATGACATGTAATGAACCTAGTCAGTCCCTGGGTCTGTAACAACAACATTGGTCTTATAAAATGAAAGTAACATAAATGTTACGTAATTCGTATTAAAAAATTGACTGATAAAATAACACACACACACACACACACACACACACACACACACACACACACACACACACACACACACACACACACACACACACACACACATATATATATATATATACATGACACCTAAATAAACATAAAATAATGATAGTGATTATGTTTGTTAATTTGTACATTTCGTTGTTATTGGTATCCTGAGGATGTTATAATTACACGTATTCTGATCTTATTTGACGTAGTATACATGAACTGGTTGACTTTCTTCCATCAGTGTGAAAGGATTACCCACACATATACCCTAAATCCTTTGTCAAACAGAAAGAGTGAGTATTGTTTTACGCCGCATTTAGCAATATTCCAGAAATATCACGGCGGGGGACACCAGAAATGGGCTTCACACATTGTACCCATGTCGGGAATCGAACCCGGGTCTTCTGCGTGACGAGCGAACGCTTTAACCACTAGGCTACCCGACCGCCCCAAACAGGAAGAAGTCATATAGATATCATATCTAATTGGTAGTAAAAGTTCACTATCAATCTCCTCTGATAACAAAGTGTTACATTTAATATCCCCAAGCACCAATACTCAGTATGCTCATGGAGTAATTATCAGAAACCCGAATAATATCCTGTCTACATGGTCACACCCGGTGATTGTTAAGACATTCAGACAATATGGCAGTCCCCACCAAGCTTCCTATATACATATTGTATTTAATAATACATATATACATTAAAACAGAACAAAAACGATTGGCCAACAGTTTGGTGCTGTAAATGGAAAGGTGTTCAATTACGAAGAAAAGCTGTTTAACTGTTTAATACCTAATACGTGTCTTAAAATATGAATTAATTCTTAAGTTATTACATTATTGCAAATCGACCTGAACATGGACTGATTTCAAAATAGCTAAATTGACAAATTGTTTCCCATAAACCACTATATATAAACTCACTTAACCTTTAGAATAGAAAGGGGAATCGCTTCTTAATATATTGTCTTTTAAGCCGATGGAAGTTTAAATCACTACAAACGAGTCCGAGACGATAAAGGATTATGTGACAAAATCTGGTATCATGGCTTGACTGTATTTAAGTAACACTTTCCAAATTTAATAATCCTCTATATCAGATGACTATTCAAAGTATTAATGGTATCAGGCAGGAATGACTTGGCATAGCATGCTGTTCTACAACATACTCGTATAGCCTGTAAATTGTTTCGATTTCTTTAAATGTAATCACTAACAGCAAAGATGTTTTCCATCTTGTAAAAAAGGTGTAATGGCTATGTTAGTTTCTCTATAAATTTTCTCGTGGTCTGTACCCCTTATCTCCCCACAAATAGTCCGTATAGTCCGTATTGAGTGATGGAGTTAAAATTTAACGTCTCAGCGGCATTATTTCAGCGTCCGTAATGAATCTTAGTGTAAACCTTCTGGGATTAATTCTTTTTTTTGGGTACAATTATCCAAAATGTGGACAATATATGCTTGTACATAACTTCTAACGATTTATGTGAAAGGAGTTATTTAACTGAGTGAGTGAGTATGGTTCACGGCGGTGGACACCAGAAAGGTATTTAAGACTTCTAATTCAATTAATCATAGGGCTTACCTTATCGTCAATATCAGAATCTGACTGAAATATTATTCCCAAAGTCATAAATATTAAATCCTTTCACTTTAAGATTAGGTTTTGCACTTGGGAAGACTTTACCGTGAAATTGAAAAGTTTCTGTTTTCTCTGGATTCAATTTTACTTGCGTTCATGAGTATGGTAATTTTCTCCAAATCGGCATTAATATTTTACGCAATAGTATTTGGAACTGTCCATTTGGGGAATTGTCTGGCCCCCACCGCAAATACAGTAAACAGAAATTCCAGTGTGAATATTATGTACAATAGTACAATAATTTTAGTTATAATGTAAAAGTCATAGTAATATTAAATTATATTTTTTAAAAAGTCATCAATGTATTTGACATGAAAGACGAAGCGACACACATAGTATTTTATAATAATGCACAATTTTGAATGCTTTAAACCTGTTGCATTAAACAAATACTGGATTTGATGTTGTCATATCATGAATCAATATGTGTCTAGTCTTCCAAATGTTCTATTGCGAACACATATAGTGTCAGCGCTCATGATTGCCATATCTATGAATGAATGAAAATATAATCATTAATAAACTCACCTGAGCTCACTGTGTGTTCTGAAGACAAATCGCTGTAAGGCATCCTGCACGGCTTCGTTCACAGTCACCCTCAAATATACGATAGAAATATCTGCGATTGTACGTGTTTAATGTTCGAATGCATTTTTGCGTTCGTTTATTTATTAAATACCACTATTTTATAAATCACATTGAGTTGCTCGCCTCTTCTCCAGATGCTCAACGGGCGGTTGGGTAGCCTAGTGGTTAAAGCGTTCGCTCCTCACGCCAAAGACCCGGGTTCGATTCCCGACATGGGTACAATGTGTGAAGCCCATTTCTGGTGTTCCCCGCCGTGATATTGCTGGAAAATTGCTAAAAGCGGCGTAAAACTATAACACTCACTCTAGTTGCTCACAATCTCCACTGATGCTAGCTGCCTTGGTTAACTGGAGTCCGGATGTAACTAATTACAAACTCTGTTCTTATTATGCTAATCGAGGAAGTGCATTATTATACTGGAGGACAAACTTAGTAATCCTTTCACACTAATCCTTGTTTACAATGAACGCATGTCAATTGACTAAACAAACATCCTTAAGTAGAAATATCACAATGAACGGTGTATACAATTGTTTGTCAAACAATATCAACCATTTTTTTTACAGAAGAAGAAAATATTTTATTGAGGTGTTGCATGATATACATACATAAGGACAAACAGTTAAAATCAATTATTGTATATCATCCGGCCGATATGGCCTATGGGACACTACATATCTATAAGTACAAATAAAAGCACATTGTGTGCTAAAAATATTTAATACCAATATTTTATATTTAGAATCAACATTACATGAAATAACAGAAACATAAATATTAAATTTTACTTTGAAAACTCCAGAACTAATGTCGTGAACGTAATATAATAGGAATTTATTCCAACAAAGTGTTTCCCATATACGAGTATATGTTTCCTTGTACTATTTAAAATTAATGGATTTTTTATCTGTTTATATTTTGCAATGATCATGACAATCGCGAAAAGGCTACTCTCTTGTTATGCCGCTTATTGGTTATTCTATTTTAGACAGCAACAACCTCTCGTTATATAAACAGTGCTTTTCTAACCCCGATTTAGTTAAGACAGCGTCAGTCTTTCGCTATACAAACAGTGCTTTTCTAACCCCGACCTAGTTAAGACAGCGTCAGTCTTTCGCTATACAAACAGTGCTTTCCTAACCCCGATTTAGTTCAGACAGCGTCAGTCTTTCGCTATACAAACAGTGCTTTTCTAACCCCGACCTAGTTAAAACAGCGGCAGCTTTTCGCTATACAAACAGTGCTTTTCTAACCCCGACCTAGTTAAAACAGCGGCAGCTTTTCGCTATACAAACAGTGCTTTTCTAACCCCGACCTAGTTAAAACAGCGGCAGCTTTTCGCTATACAAACAGTGCTTTTCTAACCCCGACCTAGTTAAGACAGCGTCAGCCTTTCGCTATACAAACAGTGCTTTTCTAACCCCGATTTAGTTCAGACAGCGTCAGTCTTTCGCTATACAAACAGTGCTTTTCTAACCCCGACCTAGTTAAAACAGCGGCAGCTTTTCGCTATACAAACAGTGCTTTTCTAACCCCGACCTAGTTAAAACAGCGGCAGGTTTTCGCTATACAAACAGTGCTTTTCTAACCCCGACCTAGTTAAAACAGCGGCAGCTTTTCGCTATACAAACAGTGCTTTTCTTACCCCGACCTAGTTAAGACAGCGTCAGTCTTTCGCTATACAAACAGTGCTTTTCTAACCCCGATTTAGTTCAGACAGCGTCAGTCTTTCGCTATACAAACAGTGCTTTTCTAACCCCGACCTAGTTAAAACAGCGGCAGCTTTTCGCTATACAAACAGTGCTTTTCTAACCCCGACCTAGTTAAAACAGCGGCAGCTTTTCGCTATACAAACAGTGCTTTTCTAACCCCGACCTAGTTAAAACAGCGGCAGCTTTTCGCTATACAAACAGTGCTTTTCTAACCCCGACCTAGTTAAAACAGCGGCAGCTTTTCGCTATACAAACAGTGCTTTTCTAACCCCGACCTAGTTAAAACAGCGGCAGCTTTTCGCTATACAAACAGTGCTTTTCTAACCCCGACCTAGTTAAAACAGCGGCAGCTTTTCGCTATACAAACAGTGCTTTTCTTACCCCGACCTAGTTAAGACAGCGTCAGTCTTTCGCTATACAAACAGTGCTTTTCTAACCCCGATTTAGTTCAGACAGCGTCAGTCTTTCGCTATACAAACAGTGCTTTTCTAACCCCGACCTAGTTAAGACAGCGTCAGCCTTTCGCTATACAAACAGTGCTTTTCTAACCCCGATTTAGTTCAGACAGCGTCAGTCTTTCGCTATACAAACAGTGCTTTTCTAACCCCGACCTAGTTAAAACAGCGGCAGCTTTTCGCTATACAAACAGTGCTTTTCTAACCCCGACCTAGTTAAAACAGCGGCAGCTTTTCGCTATACAAACAGTGCTTTTCTAACCCCGACCTAGTTAAAACAGCGGCAGCTTTTCGCTATACAAACAGTGCTTTTCTAACCCCGACCTAGTTAAAACAGCGGCAGCTTTTCGCTATACAAACAGTGCTTTTCTAACCCCGACCTAGTTAAAACAGCGGCAGCTTTTCGCTATACAAACAGTGCTTTTCTAACCCCGACCTAGTTAAGACAGCGTCAGCCTTTCGCTATACAAACAGTGCTTTTCTAACCCCGATTTAGTTCAGACAGCGTCAGTCTTTCGCTATACAAACAGTGCTTTTCTAACCCCGACCTAGTTAAAACAGCGGCAGCTTTTCGCTATACAAACAGTGCTTTTCTAACCCCGACCTAGTTAAAACAGCGGCAGGTTTTCGCTATACAAACAGTGCTTTTCTAACCCCGACCTAGTTAAAACAGCGGCAGCTTTTCGCTATACAAACAGTGCTTTTCTTACCCCGACCTAGTTAAGACAGCGTCAGTCTTTCGCTATACAAACAGTGCTTTTCTAACCCCGATTTAGTTCAGACAGCGTCAGTCTTTCGCTATACAAACAGTGCTTTTCTAACCCCGACCTAGTTAAAACAGCGGCAGCTTTTCGCTATACAAACAGTGCTTTTCTAACCCCGACCTAGTTAAAACAGCGGCAGCATTTCGCTATACAAACAGTGCTTTTCTAACCCCGACCTAGTTAAAACAGCGGCAGCTTTTCGCTATACAAACAGTGCTTTTCTAACCCCGACCTAGTTAAAACAGCGGCAGCTTTTCGCTATACAAACAGTGCTTTTCTAACCCCGACCTAGTTAAAACAGCGGCAGCTTTTCGCTATACAAACAGTGCTTTTCTAACCCCGACCTAGTTAAAACAGCGGCAGCTTTTCGCTATACAAACAGTGCTTTTCTAACCCCGACCTAGTTAAAACAGCGGCAGCTTTTCGCTATACAAACAGTGCTTTTCTAACCCCGACCTAGTTAAAACAGCGGCAGCTTTTCGCTATACAAACAGTGCTTTTCTGGTCTCCTCCCATTAGTAAGACAGCCCAGTTGTGAGACACCTTAAAACAACAATGTCATACCTGGTTGCACATGGTAATTAACCCCTGTAATGAAAATGGGCTTGTGTTATTATAGACAAAAGAAATGACTCAAGATGCTTGATACCCTCTATTACTTTATTTCATTCAACATTTTAATTCATCCATCCCTTAAATCCATTGTTTTAACATATTCGCCAAAGTCAGTTAAAGTTAATATCACAGTTCACATCACAGTTCACATCGAGGTTGTCACACTGACACAACCTTAATCCATCTTCAGAAGTTTGCCAACAGCATCCAAGAACTGGAGTGGTGTCTTGACACCCTGGGATAGCTGATCCTTCAGTCTGGAAAGTCGATTGTCAATCTCCTTGTACACAAGCTTTCTTGCTGGTGGAGCTGCACCTAGGTCTTACTGAGATAGCTTGGTCTTCTCAGATTTCTCAATCTTCTTGATGATCTCGATGAACCTGTAGAGACTAGGATGATGATTCAGTGATGCATTGAGGCGACTGTGGAAACCCTCCAGGTTGTTGTTGGTCCTTGGGCCGAATGTCTGGTGATGGTTGCACAGCGAAAGAGGGAATCTGGCTTCTTAATCCACCCAGTTTGTGACTATGTAGTCGTTGAATTCGTCAGCCTTGGGTACATCGGGAGACTGGTTCATGGAGTCAGTCCTTGCATCCTGAACCTGTTGAAGAGGCAGCAGAGGCAAGGCAGCAACTCGTCGGATCCACTGTTCCACAAGGGGGTTATCTCTGTATCCAACAGCAAGACCAAGCTCCTGTGTTTTCCGCCAAATCGCCTGGGTAAAGTGGAAGAAACACCCCTTGATGTCTGAACCTTGAAACTCTGTCCGGAGGGCTCTAATGGCAGCAACTTCAAAGCCCACCTAGAATGTCTCTGGATTGAATGGTTGGTTCAGTAGTTGTTGGATGTGGACCTTCAAGTTGGACTAAGTTGTAGTCCGACGATCAGGCATCAATGCGTAGACTAGGGGATAAGTAATGCTTCCTTTCCGTGCACGATCAGGCATCAATGCGTAGACTAGGGGGTAAGTAATGCTTCCTTTCCGTGCACGATCAGGCATCAATGCGTAAACTAGGGGATAAGTAATGTTTCCTTTCCGTGCACGATCAGGCATCAATGCGTAGACTAGGGGGTAAGTAATGCTTCCTTTCCGTGCATGCAGTATGTAAAGCTGATTCCAAAGATCTGGGCAGGCGGAGAAAGTACCATCCATGTAGACAATGGAAGCTGACTGGAGGACTCTAAGCTGATCATCAGTTGCAAATACCAGCATCTTGTCTTCTTCACCGTCGGCAAAAAGCAGAAACCGCTCACCATCATGGGTCTCTCTCCAGGGTGCTGCAATGTCGACTTCAGCTCTGGTTTTAGGGAGTTTCGGGATGGTGCGACTGCGGTGTCTGTACATGGCGCTGCCGACTGAGCTGAAGGAGGGAAATATAGCTGCAGCCTCCGGATCATGTCTTAAGACCTCGTCGTTGTAGAGGGCTGGCATAGGAGTGGTTGGTTCTTCTCTTGCTCTCTTCCTTAAGCTGCCAAGGAACTGGATTCTCCTGGTGTCTTCTGGTGGGTGGTTGTGTACAGTGAAATTTCTAACAAAATTGTTGTACATTTGCCAATGCAGGTCTTAACGGTACATCTAACATCTAACCCCAATTTAGGTAAGACAGCGGCAGCCTTTCATTATACAGACAGTGCTTTTTCTACCCGCGATCTAGTAAAGACAGCGGTATTTTTTTATATTATTGATCTGTTACCAAAATCTGCACAAATATTCTATTTCTTATGTAAAATGCTGTCAACATAAAGAAATACAAATTATTTCATAACACTCCAAATATATTTGTCATAATAAAAATAGTATTAAAGTATTATTTCACGTGCAATAATACTGTTCGGTATCATTAGTAATATTTTCAATATCAACTACAAGAATACCTATGTACGGATGAAGAAATTCAATGAAGCAGTGGTAAAATCTATCCATATATACAAAATTGTATATTTTTGGATATACCAACTATACAAAATTGTATATTTTCCCTTGTGACCGTTTGTTTGTTGTTTAACGCCACAGTCAGCAATATTCCGGCTAAATGACGCCTAAATGATGTCAGTTACTGGATGGTCTGGTCCAGACGCGATTATTAGCAGACCGCTGTCATATAGCTGGAATATTGCTGAGTGCAGCGTTAAACCACAAACAAAACAAACAGAACTGGAATTGTTAATAATATAATTGGAACAAATAAAACAATTATGTTCTGATAGAGCTATTGCCGTTGCCAAGGGGCGTAGAACAATATACTAAAAACCCTAACTGACACTTGATCCTGAGTTGGAGATGGTCCCCAGAAAGCTAGGATTGTCGCACGAGGCAAGTCAGATACCAGAGGGTCGTATGGTCAGGCTCGGGTAGTGGTTGACTGCGTGTTATCTGTGCTTGTCTACTGACAACAATAACAGATACTTGTGTGTTGTGTCCAGAATCATTTATTAACAAGCCATTATTTCTAAAAACAGTATTAATTCACAAATACAAGCTAGGTAAACAAGAATGATTTTGAGTCTCTAACATGTCCCTGACATCCATGTTTGTCGTAAGAACCACTTAAGAGGATCAGGTGACAATATTGCGTGTCATCGTTCCACGTTGCTCTGGCACGTTGCTGTTGTTCATGCTTTCAGTCACTGGTTTGTCTGATTAAAATTCGAGTGTACTTAGAAAACCCAGACAAAGATGAACAGGTGCTGACCGAGGCGGTAACAAACTTTCACAAACTCTAATTTCCTTCATACTACCAAGCCTTTTATCAGATACATGTGGTCGTATGGTGATATAGGCTGTGTTCCCTTGGGGAAAGGCTGCTCTTTTTTTACTTGTGATGCTTAAGGAAACATGTTTTATCGATTAATTCTGATTTTCGCAGATACCGATCATGGTGTGCATGTTGGCCTGGACGACAAAGTCACAGAAGGGACGTTTGTGTGGGCCGACGGCACGGAACTGAGCAACAGCTTTTGGGCGCCACAACAACCTCACGGTTCAACTGCTGAAAATTGCGTGGCCGTGTTTATTGATGGTTTCCACGATGTGTCCTGTGCAGTCTCGATGTATTACATGTGTCGGAGTGACATTTAATCATTCATGTATGTGTGAGTTCATTGGCGCATGAACCTTTATGGTGTGATTTTTATTTTTTTACTCTAAAGCCTGAAGACATGTCCAAAATCTGGGGGTAAGACATTTAGGCAAGTAGTAGGCATCCCCATGGGCACCAGTCTTGCGAGTCTGTTTCTTTATGCACGTGAATCGGAATTTCTGCTCGGACTGGCAATCAAAACAAGGTAATTTGGCCAAGAAGTTTAACTTAAGCTTCAGGTATATCGATGATGTGATATCGTAAAACAACTATCAAATTCCCTTCCACTGATTTACCCACCTTAGCTAAATATAAGGGAGACGAGTGAGGCCGCCTGGTCTTTTTACATATTTAGATCTATGCATCAAAATTCGGAAAACGCTCTCCATAAAACTGTATGACAAGAGGGATGGCTTCAACTTTTTATAGTCAACTTTCCCTCTTTGTCAAGTAATATTCCAGCAGCTCCAGCCTTTGGTGTTTACATCTCACAACTTCACGGGTCACTAGGTTCAGTGAAAAACGTTTATGATGCACTTGGGTTTATTTGAGCACAAACGCAAGCAATGGAATCACCTGGCGCAATGAGGTAGACCTGTATGGGTTTAACTTTTTAACGGATCATACATTATATGCTTTGTACAATGCTACAATGCACCGTTGATGTTTTTAATGTTGTATTAGTTACTTGTGTCCCCTGGTGATGTTGTGTCTGTTAAGACCTATGTCTCATGTTGATGTTGTGTTTAAGACTTATGTCTCTTGTTGATGTTGTGTTTAAAACTTATGTCTCTTGTTGATGATGTGTCTGTTAAGACTTATGTCTCTTGTTGATGTTGTGTTTAAAACTTATGTCTCTTGTTGATGTTGTGTCTGTTAAGACTTATGTCTACTGTTGATGTTGTGTTTAAAACTTATGTCTCTTGTTGATGTTTTGTCTGTTAAGACTTATGACTCTTGTTGATGTTGTGTCTGTTAAGACTTATGTCTCTTGTTGATGTAGTGTCTGTTAAGACTTATGTCTCATGTTGATGTTGTGTTTAAGACTTATGTCTCATGTGATGTTGTGTCTGTTAAGACCTATGTCTCATGTTGATGTTGTGTTTAAGACTTATGTCTCTTGTTGATGTAGTGTCTGTTGAGACCTATGTCTCATGTTGATGTTGTGTTTAAGACCTATGTCTCATGTTGATGTTGTGTTTAAGACTTATGTCTCATGTTGATGTTGTGTCTGTTAAGACTTATGTCTCATGTTGATGTTGTGATGGAGACATATGTCTCATGTTGATGTTGTGTTTAAGACTTATGTCTCATGTTGATGTTGTGATGGAGACTTATGTCTCCTGTTGATGTTGTGTTTAAGACTTATGTCTCCTGTTGATGTTGTGTCTGTTAAGACTTATGTCTCATGTTGATGTTGTGATGGAGACATATGTCTCATGTTGATGTTGTGTTTAAGACTTATGTCTCATGTTGATGTTGTGATGGAGACTTATGTCTCCTGTTGATGTTGTGTTTAAGACTTATGTCTCCTGTTGATGTTGTGTCTGTTAAGACTTATGTCTCATGTTGATGTTGTGTTGGAGACTTATGTCTCATGTTGATGTTGTGTTTAAGACTTATGTCTCATGTTGATGTTGTGTTTAAGACTTATGTCTCTTGTTGATGTTGTGTTTAAAACTTATGTCTCATGTTGATGTTGTGTTTAAGACTTATGTCTCTTGTTGATGTTGTGTTTAAAACTTATGTCTCTTGTTGATGTTGTGTCTGTTAAGACTTATGTCTCTTGTTGATGTTGTGTTTAAAACTTATGTCTCTTGTTGATGTTGTGTCTGTTAAGACTTATGTCTACTGTTGATGTTGTGTTTAAAACTTATGTCTCTTGTTGATGTTTTGTCTGTTAAGACTTATGACTCTTGTTGATGTTGTGTCTGTTAAGACTTATGTCTCTTGTTGATGTAGTGTCTGTTAAGACTTATGTCTCATGTTGATGTTGTGTTTAAGACTTATGTCTCATGTTGATGTTGTGTTTAAGACTTATGTCTCATGTTGATGTTGTGTTTGAGACTTATGTCTCATGTTGATGTTGTGTTTAAGACTTATGTCTCTTGTTGATGTTGTGTTTAAGACTTATGTCTCTTGTTGATGTTGTGTCTGTTAAGACTTATGTCTCTTGTTGATGTTGTGTTTAAAACTTATGTCTCTTGTTGATGTTGTGTCTGTTAAGACTTATGTCTACTGTTGATGTTGTGTTTAAAACTTATGTCTCTTGTTGATGTTTTGTCTGTTAAGACTTATGACTCTTGTTGATGTTGTGTCTGTTAAGACTTATGTCTCTTGTTGATGTAGTGTCTGTTAAGACTTATGTCTCATGTTGATGTTGTGTTTAAGACTTATGTCTCATGTGATGTTGTGTCTGTTAAGACCTATGTCTCATGTTGATGTTGTGTTTAAGACCTATGTCTCCTGTTGATGTTGTGTTTGAGACTTATGTCTCATGTTGATGTTGTGTTGGAGACTTATGTCTCATGTTGATGTTGAGTTTGAGACTTATGTCTCCTGTTGATGTTGTGTTGGAGACTTATGTCTCTTGTTGATGTTGTGTCTGTTATGACCTATGTCTCATGTTGATGTTGTGTTTGAGACTTATGTCTCTTGTTGATGTTGTGTCTGTTAAGACTTATGTCTCTTGTTGATGTTGTGTCTGTTATGACCTATGTCTCATGTTGATGTTGTGTTTGAGACTTATGTCTCATGTTGATGTTGAGTTTGAGACTTATGTCTCCTGTTGATGTTGTGTTGGAGACTTATGTCTCTTGTTGATGTTGTGTCTGTTGTGACCTATGTCTCATGTTGATGTTGTGTTGGAGACTTATGTCTCTTGTTGATGTTGTGTCTGTTATGACCTATGTCTCATGTTGATGTTGTGTTTGAGACTTATGTCTCTTGTTGATGTTGTGTCTGTTAAGACTTATGTCTCTTGTTGATGTTGTGTCTGTTATGACCTATGTCTCATGTTGATGTTGTGTTTGAGACTTATGTCTCATGTTGATGTTGAGTTTGAGACTTATGTCTCCTGTTGATGTTGTGTTGGAGACTTATGTCTCTTGTTGATGTTGTGTCTGTTATGACCTATGTCTCATGTTGATGTTGTGTTTGAGACTTATGTCTCTTGTTGATGTTGTGTCTGTTAAGACTTATGTCTCTTGTTGATGTTGTGTCTGTTATGACCTATGTCTCATGTTGATGTTGTGTTTGAGACTTATGTCTCTTGTTGACCTGTGTCTGTTAAGACTTATGTCTCTTGTTGATGTTGTGTCTGTTATGACCTATGTCTCATGTTGATGTTGTGTTTGAGACTTATGTCTCTTGTTGATCTTGTGTCTGTTAAGACTTATGTCTCATGTTGAAGTTGTGTCTGTTAAAACCTATGTCTAATGTTGAAGTTGTGTCTGTTAAGACTTATGTCTCTTGTTGATGTTGTGTTGGAGACTTATGTATCTTGTTGATGTTGTGTTGGAGACTTATGTCTCCTGTTGATGTTGTGTCTGTTAAGACTTATGTCTCTTGTTGATATAGTGTCTGTTAAGACTTATGTCTCTTGTTGATATAGTGTCTGTTAAGACTTATGTCTCTTGTTGATGTTGTATTTAAGACCTATGTCTCATGTTGATGTTGTGTTTAAGACCTATGTCTCATGTTGATGTTGTGTTTAAGACCTATGTCTCATGTTGAAGTTGTGTCTGTTAAGACCTATGTCTCATGTTGATGTTGTGTCTGTTAAAACTTATGTCTCATGTTGATGTTGTGTCTGTTAAGACTTATGTCTCATGTTGATGTTGTGTTTGTTAAAACTTATGTCTCTTGTTGATGTAGTGTCTGTTAAGACTTATGTCTCATGTTGATGTTGTGTTTAAGACTTATGTCTCTTGTTGATGTTGTGTCTGTTAAGACCTATGTCTCATGTTGATGTTGTGTTTAAGACTTATGTCTCTTGTTGATGTAGTGTCTGTTAGGCCTTATGTCTCTTGTTGATCTTGTGTCTGTTAAGACCTATGTCTCATGTTGATGTAGTGTCTGTTAAGACTTATGTCTCTTGTTGATGTTGTGTCTGTTAAGACTTATGTCTCATGTTGATGTTGTGTCTGTTAAGACTTATGTCTCTTGTTGATGTTGTGTCTGTTATGACCTATGTCTCATGTTGATGTTGTGTTTGAGACTTATGTCTCTTGTTGATCTTGTGTCTGTTAAGACTTATGTCTCATGTTGAAGTTGTGTCTGTTAAAACCTATGTCTCCTGTTGAAGTTGTGTCTGTTAAGACTTATGTCTCTTGTTGATGTTGTGTTGGAGACTTATGTCTCCTGTTGATGTTGTGTCTGTTAAGACCTATGTCTCTTGTTGATGTTGTATTTAAGACCTATGTCTCCTGTTGATGTTGTGTCTGTTAAGACCTATGTCTCATGTTGATGTTGTGTTTAAGACCTATGTCTCATGTTGAAGTTGTGTCTGTTAAGACTTATGTCTCCTGTTGATGTTGTGTTGGAGACTTATGTCTCCTGTTGATGTTGTCTTTGAGACTTATGTCTCATGTTGATGTTGTGTTTAAGACTTATGTCTCATGTTGAGATTGTGTCTGTTAAGACTTATGTCTCATGTTGATGTTGTGTCTGTTAAGACTTATGTCTCTTGTTGATGTTGTGTCTGTTAAGACTTATGTCTCTTGTTGATGTTGTGTCTGTTAAGACTTATGTCTCTTCTTGATGTAGTGTCTGTTAAGACCTATGTCTCCTGTTGATGTTGTGTCTGTTAAGACCTATGTCTCCTGTTGATGTTGTGTTGGAGACCTATGTCTCATGTTGATGTTGTGTTTAAGACCTATGTCTCATGTTGAAGTTGTGTCTGTTAAGACCTATGTCTCATGTTGATGTTGTGTCTATTAAAACTTATGTCTCATGTTGATGTTGTGTCTGTTAAGACCTATGTCTCCCGTTGATGTTGTGTTTAAGACTGATGTCTCCCGTTGATGTTGAGTTTAAGACCTATGTCTCCCGTTGATGTTGTATTTAAGACTTATGTCTCCCGTTGATGTTGTGTTTAAGACTAATGTCTCCTGTTGATGTTGTATTTAAGACTTATGTCTCCTGTTGATGTTGTGTTTAAGACTAATGTCTCATGTTGATGTTGAGTTTAAGACCTATGTCTCCCGTTGATGTTGTATTTAAGACCTATGTCTCATGTTGATGTTGAGTTTAAGACCTATGTCTCCTGTTGATGTTGTATTTAAGACCTATGTCTCATGTTGATGTTGTGTCTGTTAAGACCTATGTCTCCTGTTGATGTTGTGTTTAAGACCTATGTGTCCCGTTGATGTTGTGTCTGTTAAGACCTATGTCTCCTGTTGATGTTGTGTCTGTTAAGACCTATGTCTCCTGTTGATGTTGTGTCTGTTAAGACCTATGTCTCATGTTGATGTTGTGTTTAAGACCTATGTCTCCTGTTGATGTTGTGTCTGTTAAGACCTATGTCTCCTGTTGATGTTGTGTCTGTTAAGACCTATGTCTCCTGTTGATGTTGTGTCTGTTAAGACCTATGTCTCATGTTGATGTTGTGTTTAAGACCTATGTCTCCTGTTGATGTTGTGTCTGTTAAGACCTATGTCTCATGTTGATGTTGTGTTTAAGACCTATGTCTCCTGTTGATGTTGTGTCTGTTAAGACCTATGTCTCATGTTGATGTTGTGTTTAAGACCTATGTCTCTTGTTGATGTTGTGTCTGTTAAGACCTATGTCTCATGTTGATGTTGTGTTTAAGACCTATGTCTCCAGTTGATGTTGTGTCTGTTAAGACTTATGTCTCCTGTTAATGTTGTGTTTAAGACCTATGTCTCCTGTTGATGTTGTGTTGGAGACTTATGTCTCCTGTTAATGTTGTGTTTAAGACCTATGTCTCATGTTGATGTTGTGTTGGAGACTTATGTCTACTGTTGATGTTGTGTTTAAGACCTATGTCTCCTGTTGATGTTGTGTTGGAGACTTATGTCTCCTGTTAATGTTGTGTTTGAGACTTATGTCTACTGTTGATGTTGTGTTTAAGACTTATGTCTCATGTTGATGTTGTGTCTGTTAATACTTATGTCTCATGTTGATGTTGTGTCTGTTAAGACTTATGTCTCATGTTGATGTTGTGTCTGTTAAGACCTATGTCTCCCGTTGATGTTGTGTTTAAGACCTATGTCTCCTGTTGATGTTGTGTTGGAGACTTATGTCTCCTGTTAATGTTGTGTTTGAGACTTATGTCTACTGTTGATGTTGTGTTTAAGACTTATGTCTCATGTTGATGTTGTGTCTGTTAATACTTATGTCTCATGTTGATGTTGTGTCTGTTAATACTTATGTCTCATGTTGATGTTGTGTCTGTTAAGACTTATGTCTCATGTTGATGTTGTGTCTGTTAAGACTTATGTCTCATGTTGATGTTGTGTTTGAGACTTATGTCTCTTGTTGATCTTGTGTCTGTTAAGACCTATGTCTCATGTTGATGTTGTGTTTGAGACTTATGTCTCTTGTTGATCTTGTGTCTGTTAAGACTTATGTCTCATGCTGATGTTGTGTCTGTTAAGACTTATGTCTCTTGTTGATGTTGTGTCTGTTAAGACCTATGTCTCATGTTGATGTTGTGTTTGAGACCTATGTCTCATGTTGATGTTGTGTCTGTTAAGACCTATGTCTCATGTTGATGTTGTGTTTGAGACCTATGTCTCATGTTGATGTTGTGTCTGTTAAGACCTATGTCTCATGTTGATGTTGTGTTTGAGACCTATGTCTCATGTTGATGTTGTTTCTGTTAAGACCTATGTCTCATGTTGATGTTGTGTTTAAGACCTATGTCTCATGTTGATGTTGTGTTTAAGACCTATGTCTCATATTGAAGTTGTGTCTGTTAAGACCTATGTCTCATGTTGATGTTGTGTCTGTTAAGACTTATGTCTCTTGTTGATGTTGTGTCTGTTAAGACCTATGTCTCATGTTGATGTTGTGTTTGAGACTTATGTCTCTTGTTGATCTTGTGTCTGTTAAGACCTATGTCTCATGTTGATGTTGTGTCTGTTAAGACTTATGTCTCTTGTTGATGTTGTGTCTGTTAAGACCTATGTCTCATGTTGATGTTGTGTTTGAGACCTATGTCTCATGTTGATGTTGTGTCTGTTAAGACCTATGTCTCATGTTGATGTTGTGTTTGAGACCTATGTCTCATGTTGATGTTGTGTCTGTTAAGACCTATGTCTCCTGTTGATGTTGTGTTTGAGACTTATGTTTCCTGTTGATGTTGTGTTGGAGACTTATGTCTCCTGTTGATGTTGTGTTGGAGACTTATGTCTCCTGTTGATGTTGTGTTTGAGACTTATGTCTCTTGTTGATGTTGTGTCTGTTAAGACCTATGTCTCCTGTTGATTTTGTATTTAAGACCTATGTCTCCTGTTGATGTTGTGTCTGTTAAGACTTATGTCTCATGTTGATGTTGTGTTGGAGACTTATGTCTCCTGTTGATGTTGTGTTTGAGACGTATGTCTCCTGTTGATGTTGTGTCTGTTAAGACCTATCTCTCCTGTTGATGTTGTGTCTGTTAAGACCTATCTCTCCTGTTGATGTTGTGTCTGTTAAGACCTATGTCTCCTGTTGATGTTGTGTTTAAGACCTATGTCTCCTGTTGATGTTGTGTTGGAGACTTATGTCTCCTGTTGATGTTGTGTTTGAGACTTATGTCTCCTGTTGATGTTGTGTTGGAGACTTATGTCTCCTGTTGATGTTGTGTTGGAGACTTATGTCTCCTGTTGATGTTGTGTTTGAGACTTATGTCTCCTGTTGTTGTTGTGTCTGTTAAGACTTATGTCTCCTGTTGATGTTGTGTCTGTTAAGACTTATGTCTCCTGTTGATGTTGTGTCTGTTAAGACTTATGTCTCATGTTGATGTTGTGTTGGAGACTTATGTCTCCTGTTGATGTTGTGTCTGTTAAGACTTATGTCTCCTGTTGATGTTCTGTTTGAGACTGATGTCTCCTGTTGATGTTGTGTCTGTTAAGACTTATGTCTCCTGTTGATGTTGTGTCTGTTAAGACTTATGTCTCCTGTTGATGTTGTGTTTGAGACTTATGTCTCCTGTTGATGTTGTGTCTGTTAAGACTTATGTCTCCTGTTGATGTTGTGTCTGTTAAGACTTATGTCTCCTGTTGATGTTGTGTCTGTTAAGACTTATGTCTCCTGTTGATGTTGTGTCTGTTAAGACGTATGTCTCCTGTTGATGTTGTGTCTGTTAAGACTTATGTCTCCTGTTGATGTTGTGTCTGTTAAGACTTATGTCTCCTGTTGATGTTCTGTTTGAGACTTATGTCTCCTGTTGATGTTGTGACTGTTAGAATGTACCCACCTCGATAGAAATAAACTCTTTTGGAAAATGAGTCCTTTTCACCTCTCAGTGAATGAATAGATGGTTGTAGGTTAACTCGGCTTTGTAATAAAAAAATATCTGTAATGTCACAGCGTATCAGGTGGGAAGACTCGAAGTGTTTGAAGGCCCTCGCATCGTTGATGAAAGCTACGAGCATGACCCCGGTTCTATTACATGTTAATAATTGCACTTACATAGTGAATCTCCCACATTCACTGTGTTCAGCGCCCTATGCGAGGTGCACTGCTGGAGATTGAATACCACTCATCCACCGAACTGCGGAATAGTATATACATTAATTAGCTTCATTCAGCTGAAGGACATTTTAGTGACAGTACCGAGATTCAATAGACTTCACAGTATTGGTAGGTCAGTCTCGCTGACTTGGTTGATGCATGTCATCGTATACCAATTGCGAAGGTCGATGACCATGATATTAATCATATAGCTGGAATATACACTTACTTGTATGGAAAATTCAGTGTGCATCTTAACTGTTATTGAAGAAACACATAATTTATCTTCAAATGATCAAAACAGTGACATAATAACTACAGCTTTATTTCGGCTGTGGTTGTCTTAGAATAACATGAACAAAATTGTTTTTAATATAGCCATACTTATTGTTACTGATTACCCCGGTTAAAAAGGAAACAGTTTGTAACTTTATAGTAAATTTATGGTACCTAATAAAGTCGATATATTTTATTTAATACCATAGATACAAATATGAAAATTTTGAGCTCGATAGTCACATGTTGTCGGTGTACAAAAGCATTGAAAACTGTTCATTGTCATGTCACATAAGGCCACAAGGTTGCGGTGAACTCAGTATCTCGTATGGCCGTCCCGGGCAGTAATCACGGCTCTGCATCTCCTCGGCACTGACATGATAAGTGTACGAATTCTGTCCTGCGGAATTCAGCGACATGCTGCCTGTAACGCGATGGCCAGTTGTGGGTGTGTCTGTCTGCGGCGTGTTCAGACGTTGACGTACACGTCGATCGAGTTCATCCCAGAGGTGTTCGATTGGGTTGCGATCTGGAGATTTCGACGGCCTGGGCAAGACGTTGATGTTGGCATTATGAGTCTACCGTGACACGAGCTGTGTGCGGTGAAGCGTTGTCCTGTTCAAACAGCTCCCTCTGGCGGTCAATGATTGGAAGAAGGTCACGCTGAAGAATTTGATTCATGAAGCGATTTGCTGTCAAATTTCCCTGAACCACAACCAAGTCAGATCTCGTTATGTCATTTCCTCCATGTCATTTTTAAACAAGTGTCAAAACAATGCCTTTTAAGACAATGCATATTGACAATGGCTTCGTTTTGACGCACCGTTTGTCGAATATCAGGCCACCAACATTTTCCGATAACATATATCCAATTTATATACCGGAATTTTGTGTAGTCAGGTTCAATGAACTATATACTACCTATGCGTTTTTTGTTTTGAAGAGTGTATGAATGGTACAGAAATCAAAGTCATAAGCACCTAGGTATTACTTTACAAAGTAATTGTACATGGAAAATACACATTGACGATATTGGAAGGAAATGTTGTCCTCTGGTAAATTGTTTACGAAGTTATAAATATCGTCTCTCCCGAACTAACTTAGAATCTATGTACAAATCTTTTATGTTACCATTTTGATTATTGTTGTCATATTTGGGACAACAGTATTTATATACCTGATGTTTTGTGTCGTCAGAATCAATTAACTATATACTAACTGTGCGTATCTTCTTTCTTTTTTTTTTGTGGGGGGGGGGGGGGGGGGGGGGGGGGGGCGGTCGGGTAGCCTAGTGGTTAAAGCGTTCGCTCGTCACGCCGAAGACCCGGGTTCGATTCCCGACATGGGTACAATGTGTGAAGCCCATTTCAGGTGTCCCCCGCCGTGGTATTGCTGGAATATTGCTAAAAGCGGCGTAAAACCAAACTCACTCACTCACTTTTTTTTGAAGAGTGTAATATATTGGCAAATCAGTTGAGGCTGTTGAGTAGAGTGTAGTAATATACTTCAGTTTCAATAATTGTTTATTTCTCTTCAGTTGCATGAACAAGTCTGAAACAGATTGTGCTTTTCTAAATATAAACACCCTAGACACGACATCAACAAATTACAAAGTTAATAGTTTGTCCCTGTAAGTTTACAATCACTTGTTACAACATGTTACAGGAATCACACCAACCATCGTTATCGATATAGGCTAAACAATGAAGACGACTTCTGTGCCATGTGGGCTAGGGTGTGAACATATTCTGCAAACAACTGATAAGTGTGTACGTCTGGTTGAGCCCGTTCTGCATCAGGTGTGGTTTTAGGTAATCGCTTCAGTTACACCAACATTGAACAAGATATGAAGTATCCCGGATAACCACCTGTCCACGAATATAAAGCCTCAGTTACATTCTCGCACCATCCACACAGCGCGGCAAGACCGACCACCGGGAGAAACTTCACAATGAGACTCGCAACAGCATATGTGTTACTGTGCACACTGGTATCAGTTGTTGCAATTAGCTCTCCATGTCCACTGGGATTTGTGGAACACAACAACTCATGCTATTGGTTCTCCAAGACATTGGTGAACTTTGTTGAGGCACGGGTAAGTTATCAACTCATGTGACAGGTAATTTCCTTGATTTTCATACCAATTCATTTCAATAAATATATACAAACTTTCCATTTCTTTATCCGAAGCAATGATAGGTTTGTAACTTGTTAGGTCACTATTGACATCAACACATTTCCGTTGACTTTCTTAACAATTTACTTGAGAATATTATTTTGAATTTGAGGTGCAGATTCTCGTGACAAAGTCGGCCCATTTAACTGGGGATGCCTTAAGGTTTATTGGAATTTGAAAGCCACCGCCGCATTTTGTTTTTGAACTTTTCTGTGATTGGGCATCTTAAGGATAAGGTATCATGTATATCTCATTCATAGCATTGAATTGGAAACGTTTTGAGTAACTTTCGTTGAAGGTTAGGGTATCTGGAATGGCAGCTCTGGCTCCGTGTGTACTGAACTACTCCTGTGTTATCTTATATGCTTGTAAGAGCTAGCTCCCCGGATTTCAATTAAAAATGGTCATGTGTGGCTAAAATTAACTTTACCAGGGTCATTTTACTGGAAGTGCATAAAACCTTTTTCTTAAGGAAACTAAAGGCATTGTGTTTCCTATTTTAAATGTGTGTGGCATTTAGCTGGCGTTTTCCGAAATCGGAAGGGATGTTATTAACCACGAACTAACTGTAATTGTTTTATTGAGGTTGTTAGAAACGTTGAACCTTTTGGTTTCATCCTTATACTGCATTTGGCATAAGTTTTGCATATGTTTGGGCATAAGATTAGCTTTGTAATTAAGGTAGTTAGAGGCAAAGGACTTTCTTTTTCAAAATTGTATTGCATTTGGCACGTGATGCCAAGAGAAAGTGATTGTAACCATTTCTCTAAAGGAGTTAGATTGATTGGATTTTCTGTTTCAAAGTTGTACTGCATTTAGCATATGTTTACCAAAATACAAATGAGTTGTTTTACCAAACAGACGTGATGTGATTAAACTAAATCTGGAGGCACAGAACTTTGTTGTTCTACATTGCACTTCATTGAGGTAAAGATACCCCGGTGTTAGCAAAACATTGTATTTAGTGAGCTAGTGTTTATTCTTTATTTACAGGACATTAATCATCCCCACATACACAGGCCTGATTATATCTTTATCATATCAAGGTCGACAAAATCTCAAACGGTACCTGAACATTGTTTTCCTGGATTTCTTTCTGGACTAGGCACATGATTATATTTCATCACAAGCGAGGTGATAAGTCAGTTGGAGGGTGAGTCAGAAACATGTTTTTAGGACAGTGGCGTAACTACCATATAGACAAGTGCCTAAATTCGATTTTCAAGGTATTTTTCAAAAGCACAAAGGTCATTTTGTCCGCCTCTAGAGTGACTGCCATTTAGCAAAGGTAAGCAAGTATAGTTTACGTGGTCACATTGCATTGTCATAGCGTTACAGAATGCAGCCAGCAGCAGGCGTGAACAAGCACAAGTATGGAAACTGGTACCCTACTTATTTTCAGCATCTTCAGACTACTATTTCCTTCGTAATGATTACAGTTATCCTCGCAATTATCTCGATCGGCCCTTGCATATTGATCAGACCACAACACATATCGCATTTATCCGTTGTTGTATCCTGCCAAGAACCCACCAAAATGGCAAAGGCAGATATTGGTGGGGTAAGTTGTTACCTGATTTCGTAAACAGTTCATAACATATGTTTGTTTTTGGAATACTAAGTTTGGGGTATACTAAGGAAAAGGTTGGGATGGGATTGTTTCTGGTTTGAATATATACTGAACCGCAAAAGAAATGGATAGATATATGAGAAACCTTATTTGTCCAAACACTGTAGACATTCCTTGAGACATTAAAAAGATGAAACTTGGCAAAACTGATCATCAAGGTTGAAATTAAAGTGTCAAATGTTCTTAAAGTTAAACACAACACTAGTCTCTGAGAAAATGGCATCACAAGTCAGTATCTCGTGTGTCCGCCATTTGCAATGATGACTGCTGTGCAACGTTGATACATGGAATGGATGAGGCGGTTGATGAAGGCCACAGCCCACACTCTGAGGAACACCTAACGCAGTTCAGCTGCAGTTGTCAGCTTTGGTCGGACTTCATTCAGCCGTCTTTGAATCTCGTCCCACAGGTGCTCAATGGGATTTAAATCGGGACTGAGGGCAGGCCACTGCATGGTTCTGATGCCATTCTGCTGGAGAAAGTCTCTTGTTGCTCTCGCACTCTCAGCACGGGCCTTATCATGCTGAAACTCGTGGTTGGGGCGACGTGCCAAATTAGGTATGGTGTGTAGTGATCAATTTACCGAGCTGCTATGACACCATTGCCTCTCCCTGGACCGATGTTCTGGAAGACCACAGGGCCGACCCTCTGTGCAAGACCAATTCCACCCCAAACCATGATGCTCGGACCACCCAACGAGTCTCTCTCAACAACACAAGCATCCGAATAACGTTCCCCAATGCGGCGTCAGGCTCTGCCATCTGCTGTTTAGATACAGTAACGGCTCTCGTCTGAGAAGAGGACCCTTCTCCACTGCTGGTGGCGCCAATGCTGGTGCTGTGTTGCCCACTGACGACGGTCCCGGCGGTGACGTGGTGACAGAATGGGTCCTCGATGTGGCCTGTGACAATGGAGGTGTCTGCTCGTCAATCGTCGACGCATGGTGTCCGCACTAATGTGTCGCTGGTGTGTCTCCAGGTTCTGTCGAGCAGTTTCCGCAGCAGTAACAAAGCGATCTTGAAGATGTTGTCGCAAAATCTGACGATCCTGACGACGGGTGGTGACCCATATTCTTCCACTACGTGGTCGGTCATCTGTAGAGTTGGTGGTCTGGTACCGTTGCTGGAGCCTGTATATGGTCCTTACGTGGACTTGAAATGCATTGGCTACTTGCTGGGCGGTTTGTCCAGCTTGCAATAGTCTAAGGGCTTGGTGTCGCTAATTTCTTGTCAATCTTGGCACTTTGTAGCAATTCAATAACGAATGAATGTTATCCGATCTGGGTGGATTTTTATAGGGCAAGAAATGGGGGAACGCATGTGCATTTCAATTTGCACGGAACTCACGTGCATCGGGGTACCATGGCCGTTGCCGTGATGCGTTTGGGCGATCGGTTTTATTGTTATCTGCTTTGTTTTTTAATCATCAAATTTCATTTTTCCGGACAAGGTAATTTAAAATTTTAGAAACGATGACAGGATTTACCCAGACATTTTAATTACAACGTTTCATACAATTTTACTTGGGGTGACGTTTGTTTTGCGGTTCAGCAAAAGAAAGTAGGAGATCACCAATGTCTGGTAAGTGACCATTGTCAATCAGACTCGGTTGTCAGTAGACGCACATTGTTTTCTTGGAGCCAAACACCCAAAGATACTGTATTAAACACATTTAGAAAAGCATTACGGAAGCAACACTATTGATCATACGACGTTTGCAACGTGCTGGAAGTTTAGGTGTCACATGTATGTTGCAGACGGGCACACGTCAGAGCGCTGTTGCTCAAACGCTGCATGTCTCTCAACCTGTCATCTGCAGATTGTGTGCCCTACGCATTTAAGGTCGATGACTGACGCCTCTTGACGCCAAAGGGCAACAACTACATACCAGGACAGATTAGTCAGAACGATGACATCAAGAAATCGTTTGCAAACTGCCAATAAAATAAGGGACCGGTTGCAACAGGCAAATGGTTTAAGATTACTTGCCCATACGATGCAAAATCGTCCACACAGATGGCATTTCCGTGCACGACGTCCACGTGTCATCTCACAGAGCGTTGTACGGTACTGATCGTCAGCACTGGGATAAACGACGTCAGGATAATGTCATGTTTTCTGACGAATCGAGATTCACTCTCAACACGACCGAAGGCATCGATTTTGGAGACGTCCTAATGAGCGTTTTGTAGACGTAAACGTCGTACAGCATGACCGTGTTTTGGGTGGGTACATAGTTGTATGGGGTGGTATCACAATGACCTGCCGAGCTGCGCTCAATATTGTCTATGGAAGAGTCACAGGTCAGTACTATCGGGACAAAATCATTGCACCACTGGTTCGGACATTTTCACATGATGGGGAAGGTTTAACCTTTCGGGATGTAATGCGCTTGCTTATCTTGCCAATTTCTCCAGCAGCACAACACGCCATGTCATGCCATGGAATTCGTGCATGTCTGACCAACAAAGATTGTTTTACACGATATTAGTGACGTTGGCTGCAAAATGAATATTTCGAATTTGTCCCCGACCTTTTTAACGAGCAAGTGCGCCAACATCTCATCACGCCAACCCTTAAAACCCATAAGATCTGACTACCAACTCCCCAGCAGATATGGTTATACTTTTTCCATTTGCGAATACCTCATAAGTCAGAAGATATGTCTTGATGATTCTCACTATCCCCTACTATTTGGGCACAGTATATTTATAATCTCCCTTCTTCCATTTGATCATGTCTGTGGAGGTTGGGATACCATCGTGAATGAAGCAATGACACTTCATGCCAAATATCAGGATTAAAATGCCCATATGAATACATGTGTCTTTCCCGTCATTGTATATTCATGATTAGTCAAGCCAAACTCACCACACTCAATACCCAGTTGCAATGAATAGGCCCATATGGCATCATCGTCTACATTGACATTAGTTTAAATGAGAGATAAACGTTATTGAGATTATCGATTCTGAAAATCATACTTTTCAAAACCAAAAGATAACATTTTCTGCACATTCCGTATTTATATTTATATATCAATTATTAGTAAATGTTCCCGAATGTCTTTATTCCATCAGCGATTTACTTCCAAATAATGGACGTCTTCATGTTGAAAGTAAATATAGTTTTAAATGTTGATGTGCTACTTTCAGTCCTTCTGTCAATCCTTTGGAAGTCACCTCGCTAAAGTGACCAGCAAAGTTGAAGATGACTTTGTCAGCGGCCATGCAGCCCGCCATGGAAAAGGTAAGTTAGAACAACATTAATAATGAGAGGAATAGCATCTCATACGTCATCATTGTTTATTCTTCCATGAATTTGGAATTTACTCGAGTCTGATTGGTCAATCAGAGGCTATTAAATCACAATAAACCCTGTCTGACTGAAACAGATGGTTTGACGGCCGCGGAAGCTAATATTCATAGAATAGTACTATTTACAGTTATTGTCGGTTGGCAGAATTTAAATAGTTATATCTACAGTTGCAGGTTACAAAATTCACAATTGCGGTTACAACAATATTCAAAGGATGTGTGGCTGCGCGTTCGGTTCCAAATTCAATTTAGAGCGGTTCTCTACATGTAGCCTAGCTCTACATCGCCTAATTCAAGCACTTATTTATCTCCTAAATAGCAGGTGCACCCTACTTATCTCCAGGAGTTTCTTTTGATATCGAATACCTCAACGAGTGTTAATATCTTTGATATCAAAAGACACGAGGGTGAGATTTTAATAATCATCCAAAATCATTCTTCTTTTTCAGTTTTTAAACAATAATAAGTGTCTTAAGTGTAAAAAGGTTTGCTAACAGCTTCACACGCAGAGCCATTATTGATGTCATTTCATTGTGACGCCATGGTAACCAATGACGTCACAATGGTCTGCAAAGCATTGTGATGCAATTTCATTGCAGCGATATCTACAATGTTGATATCGCTTGATCTCACCGAAGCGATATCTCCAATGGGAGCCAGTTTTGGATGATAAATATCATTACTGTAACGGTTAAATGACACATCTACTTTCTATCTCAATAAAAAAGTTTATGCTTTTACGACACAGCTGTTACGTGTTATTGTGATCTACGCGAACGGCATTGAGATCCGAAATGTTTTAATACGAATCCATCCTCCCATCTTCTTCTTCATTGCAGCGGCGAACTACTGGCTTGGTGCCACCGACCTGAACGTAGAAGGAACATGGCTCTGGGAGGGCCAACAGGCCATGAATTACAGCAACTGGAGTAGGGACCAACCTGATAATTTTAGTGGGGGGGAACACTGTCTGGATATCAAACAGATACTTGGAAACTATCTGTGGAATGATGAAAAGTGTAATATGGCGGCGAACTTTATTTGTGAGAAGGAACTCTGAAGGTACATGTAGCTACCATCTCTGCCACACTTCGCAGCAAATGACGTAATAATGTTGAGAATTGAATAAAATGTTATTCGTCTTCACATTCTTTTGAACAGGCTAAACACCTGTGTCTTGGTATCAATATATGCTTTCCACGTTTCATAGCCGTCAACACAAATATTTTACCTTTCTGCAATCTCACACGAATATACATCACGTGTCGCAGCCTCTCTGAAATCATTGTGCTCAATAGGCCACACGCAGCACACCACCACACCCATCACACCACCACACCACAACACCCATCACACCACCACACCCACCACACCACCACGCCCACCACGACGACACACAACAACACCATCACACTAACCACACCACCACACCCGTCACACCACCACACCCATCACACCACCACACCAACCACACCACCACGCCCACTACGACGACACACAACAACACCATCACACTAACCACACCACCACACCCGTCACACCACCACACCCATCACACCACCACACCCATCATACAACCATACCCCTACATCAATCACAGCACTAAATCATCACACACATCACACCACCACACCACCACACCACCACACCCATCACACCACCACACCATCGCAACAACACACCAATCACACCCATCGCACCACCACATCATCACACCAATCACACCACAACATCCATCACACACCAAAACCACAACACCATCACACCACCACACCGGTCACACCCAAAACACCATCATACCACTACACCATCACACCACCACACCATCATACCACCATACCATCACACCACCACACCTCCACACCATCATACCCATCACACCACCACACCGTCACACCACCATACCATCACACCACCACACCCATCACATCACCACACCACCACACCAACAAACTTAGACACCACCACACCACCACACCCATCACAGCACTACACCGCCACACCGACACACCGCCACACCAACACACCATCACACCAACGCGCGACCACACCCATCACACCCATCACACCACCACATCATCACACCCATCACACCACCACACCAATCACACCACCACATGATCACACCAATCACACCACCACATCATCATACCCACCACACCACCACACCACCACACCATCGCACCACCACATCATCACACCACCACACACCCACACCCATCGCACCACCACACCAATCACACAACCACACCACCACACGATTCACACCAATCACACCACCACCTAATAAAACCCATAACACCACCACACCATCGCACCACAACACCACAGCACATACGCACCACCACATCAATCACACCACCACACCCATCACATCACCACACCATCGCACCACCACATCATCACACCCATCACACCACCACACAATCGCAACACAACACCAATCACACCACCACATCATCACACCAAACACACCAACACACCAACACACCATCACACCACCAAACCCATCACACCACCACACCCATCACAACACCACATCATCACACCCATCACACCAGAACACCATCACACCAAACACACCAACACACCAACACACCATCGCACCATCACACCACCAAACCCATCACACCACCACACCCATCACAACACCACATCATCACACCCATCACACCAGAACACCATCACACCAATCACACCGACAACATTACAGCACAATCGTACCCATCACACCACCACATCATCACACCAATTACACCACCACATCATCGTACCAATCACACCAATCACACCAATCACACCAATCACACCAATCACACCAATCACACCACCATACGTCACACCATCCTACCCATCACACTACCACACAATCAGACCCATCACACCACAACACCCATCTCACTAATCACACCATCACATCTCACACCCATCACACAACAACATCATCACACCCATCACACCACAACACAGATCACACCGATCACACCACCACATCATCACACCACCACACCATCACACCACCACACCATCACACCACCACATTATCACACCCATCACACCACAACACGGATCACACCGATCACACCACCACACAATCACACCACCACATCATCACACCACCACACCATCACACCACCACATTATCACACCCATCACAACACCACACACATCACAACACAACACCATCACACTAGTCACACCATCACACCACCACATCATCACACCACCATACCATCATACCACCACATCATCATACCACCACACCATCACACCATCGCACAACCACACCATCATACCTATCACACCATAACGCCACCATACCATCACACCACCACACCGGTCACACCACCAAACCACCACACCACCACACCCATCACACCCAAAACACCATCATACCACCACACCATCACACCACCACACCATCATACCACCATACCCTCACACCACCACACCTCCACACCATCATACCCATCACACCACAACACCGTCACACCACCATACCATCACACCACCACATCATCACACCCATCACAACACAACACCTCTAAACCACCACACCACCACACCCATCACACCCAAAACACCATCATACCACCAAACCATCACACCATCACACCACCACACCATCACACCACCACATCATCACACCCATCACAACACCACACACATCACACCACCACATCATCACACCACCACACCATCACACCACAACATCATCACACCCATCACAACACAACACCACCAAATCACCACACAACCACACACATCACTCCCAAAACACCATCATACCACCACACCATCACACCACCACACCATCACACCACCACACCATCACACTACCACATCATCACACCCATCACAACACCACACACATCACACCACAACACCATCACACCAGTCACTCCATCACACCACCACATCATCACACCACCACACCATCCGACCACCACATCATCACACCAATCACAACACAACCCCACCAAACCACCATACCACCACACCCGTCACACCCAAAACACCATCACACCACCACACCATCACACCACAAGACCATCACACCACCACACCATCACACCACCACACCCTTCACACCCTTCACACCACCACACCACCACACCACCACACTACCACACCACCACACCACCACACCACCACATCCACCACACCGCCACACCAATCACACCACCACACAAATGACACCAATCACACAACCACACCAATCACACCAATCACACCACCAAACCATCACACCACCACATCATCATACCCATCACAACCTCATACCCATAACACCACCACACCACCAAAACCCATCGTACCACCACACCAATCACACCAATCACACTACCACACCACCACACCACCACACCCTTCACACCACCACACCACCACACCACCACACTACCATATCACCACACCACCACACCACCACACCCACCACACCGCCACACCAATCACACCACCACACCAATCACACCATCACACCACCATATCATCATACCCATCACACCACCACATCCATCACACCACCACACCATCGCGACACCACATCATCACACCCATCATATCATCACACCCATCACACCACCACACAATTGCATCACCACAACAATCACACCACCACCTCAGCACACCCATCACACCACCACACCATCGCACCACCACATCATCACACCAATCACAAAACCACATCCATCACACCACCACACCCATCACACTACCACACCATCATACCCATCACACCACCATACCCATCACACCAATCAAACCACCACACCGCCACACCAATCACACTCATCACACCACCACACTATCATACCCATCACACCATTACACCATTGCACCACCACACCATCACACCAATCACACCACCAAACCATCACACGACAACACCATCTCACCACCGCACCATCATACCCATCGCACCACCACGCCATCATACCACCACACCATCGCACCACCACAACCATCACACACCACACTCATAGCACCACAACACCAATCACACCAATCACACCACCACCTCATCACACCCATCACACAACCACACCATCGCACCACAACGCCACAGCAAATACGCACCACCACACCAATCATATCACCACACCCATCACACCACCACACCATCGCGACACCACATCATCACACCCATCATATCATCACACCAATCACACCACCACACAATTGCATCAACACAACAATCACACCAACACCTCAGCACACCCATCACACCACCACACCATCGCACAACCACATCATCACACCAATCACACAACCACACCCATCACACCACCACACCCATCACACCCATCACACCACCACACCCATCACATCAATCAAACCACCACATCACCACACCAATCAAACCAATCACACCACCACACCATCATACCCATCACACCACCACACCATCATACCCATCACACCAACACACCATCATACCAGCACACCATCGCACCACCACGCAATCATACCACCACACCATCGCACCACCACAACCATCACACCACCACACCCATCACACCACCACACCACCATACCACCACACCCATCACACCACCACACAATCATACCACCACACCATCACACAACCACACCACCACACCATCATACCCATCACACCACCAGACTACCACACAACTAGAACATCACACTGCAACACCAATCACACCGACAACACCACCACATCACCACACCCGTTACACCATCGCACCACCACACCATCATACCCACCACACCACCACACCAATCACACCAATCACACCAATCATACCACCACACCACCAAACCAATCACCCCAATCACACCACCACACCATCATACCCATCACACTACCACACCATCGCACCACCACACCATCATACCAATCACACCACCACACCATTACACCACCACATCCATCACACAACAACGCCACCACAGCACCACAACACCACAACCATCACACCACCACACCATCATACCACCACACCATCGAACCACCACACCATCATACCACCACACCATCACACCACCACACCATCACACCACGACACAATCATACCATCACACAATCACACCACCACACAATCGTACCCATCACACCATCCCACCTTCACACCACCACATCATCACACCACCACACCCATCACCCCACCACACCACCACGCCACCACACCACCACACCCATTACACCACCACACCCACCAAACAACTACACCACCACACCATCGCACCACCACACCCATCACACCATCACACCATCACACCATCACACCACCACACCATCACAACCATCACACCCACCACACCACCACATCTATCACACCCATCACAACCATAACACCATCACATCATCACACCATCATACCATCACACCATCACAACCACCACACCACCACACCCATCACACCCATCACACCATCACACCATCACACCCATCACACCATCACACCATCATACCATCACACCCACCACACCATCACAACAATCACAACCATCACACCCATAACACCATCACACCACCACAAGAAGAAACATGAAGTGGTCCAAATGTGTGAGAATTCTTTTGTAAAAGACACACTTCATATTCCATAGAAAACATCAAATCTAGGAGGTTGAATAATGTTAAACATTTCATAGAAAACATCATATCTAGGAGGGTGAATAATGTTTAACATTCCATAGAAAACATGAAATCTAAGAGGGTGAATAATATTCAACATTCCATAGAAAACATCAAATCTAGGAGGGTGAATAATATTCAACATTCCATAGAAAACATCAAATCTAGGAGGGTGAATAATATTAAACATTCCATAGAAAACATGACATCTAAGAGGGTGAATAATATTTAACATTCCATAGGAAACATCAAATCTAGGAGGGTGAATAATATTCAACATTCCATAGAAAACACCAAATCTAGGAGGGTGAATAATATTCAACATTCCATAGGAAACATCAAATCTAAGAGGGTGAATAATATTCAACATTCCATAGAAAACATCAAATCTAAGAGGGTGAATAATATTAAACATTCCATAGGAAATATCAAATCTAAGAGGGTGAATAATATTAAACATTCCATAGAAAACATGAAATCTAAGAGGGTGAATAATGTTAAAAACGGATGGTTCTGCTCTCGAAATGCAGAATTGATTTTCACTTTGTACGACTGTTCATACTAAAAAAGACTCACACAATGTGAAAATCAATTTTGTAATTTTTTTAATATTATTTTTATGTCACTATTTTCTACCTTAAGGGATGTAGCGCTAGATCTATACGTGTGACATGTTAATACTGACACACATACAACAACCAGCTGTATCGCGGAATAGAATTGTTCCCGAAAAACAGACCTGGCATGTATGCTCAACTTGCTTTACATGAACATTTGTTGAAGTTTGTTTACAACAAATGTATTCAAATAATATCATCATTGAGTGAGAAAGGTATGTTAAAAACTAAAGTTCTGTCGGAAATGCAAGAAAACTGCTTTTATGGCCTGATGGCTTGTAATCATACACCTACTATTGTAATGTTATCAAAATCCATATTTAATGCAATGAAGGTGTATAAGTGTCACTCTATCAGAAATTGTATTCCTTTAATGTTTTGTTCTATGGGTCTGTGGCCTCTAACTTGACATAAAGTTGTTTACAAAAAAAATCACAATGACAGCGCATCGTAATACAGTTACATCAAGTACATGACGTCAAAATGGTCGACACGATAAACGTGACAGGAGAGATTTCCGAAGTTGTTGATGAACCTGTGGCGGTTTCATGTGTTCCTCATCAATGATCAGTTGGCCGATCATTTAAAGGTGATTGTGAAGATGTGTCAGATAGATACTAAGGTAAATGCATAGATTGCTGTGTAGACTGTATCTGTCTACGGATCGTATCGATTCTACGATAGTTCGTATGTACATTTCTACATTTTGTTCACTAGGAAGGGCAGTAGCGAAGATTTATAGGTTGGTACCTCAGCTCTGTTCGAGCATGTCACAGACTTCAGGGTGCTGAGTCTGGACGCATGTGATCACTTTCCTATTTCTTGTGAGTATTAACACTAAGCTTATGGATAGAGTCGGTGACATGTTGCTGACACCCTATACAAACTACGTTTGGAGAGATAGATAACTATTTGGGTCTGTATTTAATACCTAATGTAGTTTGGTTGAGATCGAGACAGGTGGTGGCAAAGCAGGCAGAGAAAGTATTCTTACTCATATACAGATTGCACTCTATGTGTGATGTATTTACCGATTACGACTGTACTAAAGATAATCAATGTAAACTGTAAAATACCAAGGTAAATGCATAGATTGCTGTATAGACTGTATCTGTCTACGAATCGTATCGATTCTACGATAGTTCGTGTGTACATTTCTACATTTTGTTCACTAGGAAGGACAGTAGCGAGGATCTTCGTGAACGATCATGCAGTCAAACTCTCTGACGTTTCTCAATGTGTGTTAAAAGCTGAGTTTAAGATTAAAGGGTCTAAATGATCGGAAACAAGGCTTTTGTATGTATTCGTGCAAAACACTCAATTTATTTTCTGAAAGGTTGAGCCAAGAATTTGAATATTAGTATGTAATTTTATTTGGAATTTTCTTAAAGACAACTCAGCATGTTGAGTGAACGATTTTTCCCTATACCCCAGACACCCCCTTCCCCCTAATAAGCTCACTTAACACATTATTGGCTTTTGTTTGCCTTTTAGCGATTTTCCACGCAGCTTGTAAGCGTGGAACAGATGGCCCTTCGTGAATCACTGTGGAGGATTGATGATAAATGCATGGTAGTTATTACCCGACGCTTCTTCAGCTTCATCATACAATTTAGGTAACAATATCCAACCTTTACAATGCTCAACTCCACACTGTCAAAAAAGCAAACCCTAGCTTGGCGATGATGTCAGCCAAAATACTTCAGCAAAAGTGTTGATAATAATGGTCATTATATCCCACTTTCATAAAAAGGAAGATACCATTTCTGGTTTGAACGTCTGTGACATCTCTTTTGCCTGAGTCATGCAAGTTGGTCTTGTGACACTATATGTACATAAATCTATTAAAGTCTGTATCACTGATACGTATGTCATGGGAATCATCGGTGCATGTACATGACATTGGTTACAATATTATGGGTAATAATGTTGTCTTGAACACAGTAGATGGTATGCTGTGAAAAAGTATAAACTGTTACTGCATCCCAATGTCAACTGGTGAATGTTAGCTATAGAGAAGTGCCTATTTGCGTTGACAATCTATGAGTCTCAGGTTATAACCTTTTAAACATTAATGTGTATAAAAATAATTTTAATCATCACCCAGTGACTATTTCAATCATTCTGTCAGCGCGTGTGCGTAACTGTCACAGGCAAGTTTTAACGCCTCCCAGGCAATGAAAGTCTATACAGGCTTGTCAGTCATACTATCCCTGGAGGGCAAAAGCAATACAGTGATAGGGTCATGTCCATGGGAGTGAACATATGCTGCATGCTGCTGAAACCTCATTATGCAGTTATGTCACCAGGTGTTGTTTCATGTAGATGATCGTTTCAACAACATATGAAGTATCCAAGATCACCTTCCCTATAGAATTATATAAAGGTTGAATTACTTGAACCATCTACACAGAGCGCTGTTGTACTGTAACAGAAACATCAGTCTGTCCACATTAAGCTATGAGACACGAAACAACATCTGTGCTGCTGTTCACACTTGCATCAGTTGCTGCAGTTAACTCGATATGTCCCCTGGGATTCGTGGAACACAAGAAATCCTGCTATTGGTTCTCCAAGATAATGGCGAACTTTGCTGAGGCAAGGGTAAGAATTAGGTGTCAGGTAATTTCCTTGATTTTCTGACAAGTTCATTTTAATATATATGTTTACATAATTTCCCCTAACTTCGATTAAGGAAGAGTATCTTTTAACATCTTATGTCACATTTTTAACACTTTACTTTGTAAAAATTACTTTGAATATTGAAGTGCAACTCTTGGTAAAAACGTTGCCCCATATCTTACAGCACTTTGGTTTTGACATACTGTCGCAACAAGGGTCAAGGTCATCATGCGGGTCATAGCCGGAAGTTTTTGTTTGTTTTTGTTTTGTTTTTGTTTGTTTGTTTGTTTGTTTGTTGTTGTTTTTGTTTGTTTTTGTTTGTTTGTTTGTTTGTTTGTTTGTTTGTTTGTTGTAGTTGGTTTTCTTGGGGGGGGGGGGGGGGCTCACTTCAGATTAGGTCGTGTAAGGTAATAGCACAAAACAGATTACTCGTAGATGGGTTTTGCCATGACTTTTCTTGCAAATATTATTGCGTGTAATAGCTTTAACGTTTGACTATTCATGTATCACAAACGATAACTTAATAATGAGATTTAGTGAGAAGCACATGCTAGGTTCATATTGCCACATTGAATTAAATCAAGGGACCAAATTGCGTTCGCTTTGCTGGATTGTCCTTTGGTATGTCCTTAAAATGCAAAAATTTGATAGTGAAGGTTAAGTTCATTCTTAAGTCCTTCTTTGATCGTTACGCTCACTGGAGTGGCAATTTTTAGGCATGTCTGCCTTTTTATGTTGTGTTCAAACCCCTTATTATGGTATGACATGTTTCTTGTTAATCCATTAGCTTTATCTCCCGAAAACTTATCAAGTATACGACAAAGGCTGTATTGAAGTGGTTACTTCTTTCGTGATTTTGTTATATGTATCTTTATCTGAGGGGTTTCTGGTGGAGACTGCGGAAAAGGTTTAGATGGGGCTGCAAACACCTTTCTAGATATTCTAGTTATTAAGGTCATTAGTACAGGCCTTTCTGTTTTAAAGTTGTCCTGCGTTGGTCATAGTTTTTTCTCAGAGCAATAGTGATGTTAAACCAAACGTGCTTGCAGCTTCTTTTATCAAGACATCTTCAGATATGGGACCTTCTGTCTGAAAGTTGTACTTTGGTGATGTCATTAAACCGTAGTCAGTCTAGGTTTGTTATTAAAGTAATTTGAAGCAAAGAAATTTCCGTTTCGAAATTGTACTGCATTTGGCATGTGTTGTTGTTTTTTTCAAACCGGTTTAAATTCTGAAAAGACCCGAAGCCTGAGACACCTGCAAGAAAAAGGTATGAAAACCTACACCCATCAGTCCTCGCTGATTCCAATGTTATCTACATGTATGTTTGTAACAGGCCGCTACCACACCCCACACACAAGGGAGGCACCATGTTTGTTTGTAAATGCAGAAAGTAGAACTTACCTTACCATATTATATGCTTTATCCTGCCAATAACCTACCCCCCATAGATAAAGGCATGTATTGAGTTCAGATCTTAACTGATTTAGTAAGCCAAAAAAGGTTTTGTTTATATCTATAATCTCCCTACTGCCATTTCATCTGCTGTCTGGATGATTTTACATATGTACATATAGGTATCAGTGTAAATGTTGACGTCTTCGTGTTCTAAGTAAATACAGTTGTAACGTAATGTAATACTTACAGTCCTACTGTCAATACTTTGGAAGTCACCTCGCCAAAGTGACCAGCAAAGATGAAGATGACTTTGTCAGATGCTATGCATACAGCCGTGGACGAGGTGAGTTAGAACAGCATTCACGTGCAATATATAGGTGAATGACCTCACAGCTTTACATTCCCGGGCAGTGTTGTGTTGTGAGTTTGTTCATTTAGTTCATCATTAAGTACTGATGATTTTTATTGTAAATGTGTATAACATCCCGTGTTATAAAGATATTGTGGTTTATGGGAAACTATATTGGCAAGATATATCACCAGTATTATCATACTATGGATCAATATGGACCAGCCTCAAGTAGAAATTGCCCATTATTAATCTGTATTGAAAGCATTAAGTCTGGGGAAGTAAAGCTTAGCTGACTAACACATTCACATCAGTGTAATTTCTGTGATAACCATTCTTTTGATATGGTTTGAATATATACAGATAAGCCTCTGTTAAAAACATATGTAAATGTTATCAAGTGAGTGGTTTATCATTGCTTTTAGCAGTATTTCAGTTATAGTGTGGCATGTTAGTTTGTAGTTTAGAAATTGTATTTAAAAGATTTCATAGCTTTTCATATCGAGGCTACATTCAGCAATATTTGAAATGATTCTGAACTGTATTTCCGATCCTTGTTCAACATACCTCGAAGGCGATCTGACCTAATGTGGTGAACAATAGGTATTGTTAATGCGGGAATTTCATGCGAAAAGGTTGGTCGTCAGCTCGATCAGTTACCACTATTAGGTTATAAGTGGACTGGCACAGAACATTCGGTAACCAATGAGGTAAAGGATGTGTGTAAAGTCAGCACGCGAAAATCTGGTTAGGCGACAACCCGTTGCCACAAGCACCTTTGTGAAGGAGATATGGATGTCCCACAGGTGTGTGGCTGCTTGTTCTAGTCCGGACTGATGCCGATCTATAGTGCTACCTCACTGAGATACCATGCGGCAGTTACACATGAATACCCCACTCAGACATAGTATACTGACTCCGAGCCAGTCCTTGTTATAGCCCCTTAATGCCGAGCGCAAGACAGGGTAACAACAAGTACAATCTTTTAACGTCTTTCGGTATGCGCGGTCGGGGATCGAACCCCGGACCTTCCACTCTCCGGATGGACACTCTACCACCAGACCAAAGAGGCGATCGGATGTCCCACAGACTCTCATTAATAGGTTTTATCACATTGATGGTGGTCAAGCATCCTATACTATTAGATCGTTATCACAGCGACCGTTTGGTATGGAGTTTGTCGAGACGTGGCTGGAGCCCACGGAGACTGGTTGGACGACAACAGGCACTGTCCCTTTGGTGGAGGATCAGTCATGATGGGCTTGCCTGTTGCATGACAATCACGTCAACTCAACTGCAACTCCATATTAAGTTCACGTTCCCATTTTGTCAAAGATACACAAAATGAAATGCCCACCAATATAATGAATACCACGTTCTAAACAAGTTCATTGGAGTATGAACCTTCATAGAAGGAGTGCCAAACTGTATGAACGATGGAACCCCTCATTCCATGAAGGTTCATACTCCAATGAACTCACACAATGTGAAAGACAATTCTTATAGTTTTTATATCACTACCTTTTACCTCGAAGGATGTAAGCCTAGATCTATATACAATTTTCTTTAGTACGTGCAAATTTATGTTTACACTAATAGCCATACAACAACCAGCTGTATCACGGAATAAAGTAAGCTCTTCAAGAAGAGAGGTGATATGAGCGTATGTATGGTCAACCTGCTCTACAGGAAGATATGTTGTAGTTTGTTAACAACAAATATATTCAAATACTATCCTCATATGATAAGGAAGGTCAGGAAATAGCACATACTTTTATGACACACACACACATATAAACTATCATGTGTTGTTGTGATCTGCTCTATCCATCTTCTCCTTCATTGCAGCTGCTAACTACTGGCTTGGTGCCACCGACCTGAACGTAGAAGGAACATGGCTCTGGGAGGGCCAACAGGCCATGGATTACAGCAACTGGAGTACAGGCCAACCTGATAATAGTGCTGGGATTGAACACTGTCTGGATATCAAACAGAGATATGAAAGCTATCTATGGAATGATGAAAATTGTAACAAGACTGCTAATTTTATTTGTGAAATGGAAGTCAAAACATAGCTACGATCTCTGCCACTCCTACCGACCAATGAAATGGAATATAGTCAACTAATTGAAGATTGTATTTATTTTCCCATTCCGTTGACGGATTAAACGTACTTGTCTTAGTTTCAATAAAGTTTTTCAAGTTTTCAGTTATTTTCACACGAATTGATACCCAATGTCGTAGCTTCCCTGAGATTATGCTACAGAATGGGCTGTTGTCACATTGCTTGTGAGAACATGAAAAAAAAACAAGATCAAGTGGTCCCAATTTGAAATTTTCTCCAACATTACTATTGTGCCTGATCAAGAAGACCCTTTATCACCCCTGTTAATACCAGACCTTGACTGTTTATTTTTTTGGTAAGAAATTTGCATCATTCTCTTCACACACTTCACATTCCATATATATGTCATGAAAACATTAAACCTTAGAGGGTGAATAATGTTAAACATAGATTCCCTCGAAATGCATGTTGGATGAGAAGTAATTGATTTTCTGCACTTGATTTAAGAATTGATTTTCACTTTGTACGAAAATTCATACTCCAATAAACTCACGAAGTGAAAGTCAATTTTTATAATTTTTATGTCATTATTTCATACCTCGAGGGATGTAGATCTATACTTGTGACGTCATATTTACACTGACAGCCACACACCAACCAGCTGTATCGAGGAATAAAATTGTTCCCGAAAAACAAAAGTGACATGGCCGTGTGTATGCTCATCTTGCCTCACAGGAATATACTCATTGGCTCGGAAAGATATGTTAAGAACTACCCAAGTAAGTCAGTCACAATCACATTGCGTCGTAATGCATTAACATCAAGTACAAGACATCAAAATGGCCGACACGATAAACCTGACGGGAGAGATTTTCGAAGTTGTTGATGAACCTGTGGCGGTTACACGTGTTGGTCATCATTGATCAGTTGATCCATTTTTGAAAGGTGATTTTAAGGTCTGGTAAAATCGATACTAAGGTAAATGTTTAGATTGCCGTAGACGGTAACTGTCTGTCGAGACACGGATTGAGTCGATACTACGATTTAGGATGAGCATTTCTACGTTTTGATCACTGGGATGGACCGAAGCGAGGATATTCGTGAACAATCATGCAGTCAAACTCTCTGACGTTTCTCAATCTATGCTGCTCAAGATTAAAAAATCTAAATGATCAAAAATAACACTTTTGTGTGTATTCGTGTAAGGGAAATCCCCGGGGTTTCTCCAGGAATGTGGACGGAGTTCGTATGTGTTTATGTCATTTCAAGGATACAGTCTCCTGAAAAACGTATGAATGTCAAATTATGTTGTTCGTACGCTTATGAACGTCAGTTTTGCGGTCATGTGACCGGCCTCCCTTCCAATGGAACAGCTGTATAATGTGGAAACTTTAAATTGAATGTATGTTAATGGAACAATGCCAACAGAGGTTCATACAGTTTAACACTCCAGCCCAACTCCAAGAAGGTTCATACTTCAACGAACTCAATATTTTTGTGCCTTTATCTTTTTTCTCTATTGTATATTTAAGTAATAATCTACGAGTGGGAGTGTTTTAATTGTACAACAAGTATTTGTCACAGAGTGACGAAATATCCCCCGCCTGTACACCATAGTACCAAATATGAAGACAATCCAGCGATTAGTTCTTGAGATATTGTGGCAACACCGTTTTCCAACTCCAAAAGCAGATTTGCCTGCTGTGACCTTGACAATGGGGTCAAGGTCACCAAAACCGACTGGTGTCTGCGGTGTCTGTATATACACCATAGTTCCAAATATGAAGACAATCCAGTGTTTAGTTCTTGAGATATCGCGGCAACACCGTTTTCCAACTCCAAAAGCAGATTTGCCTGCTGTGACCTTGAAAATGGGATCAAGGTCACCAAAACCGACTGGTGTCTGCGGAGTCTGTATATACACCATAGTTCCAAATATGAAGACAATCCAGTGTTTAGTTCTTGAGATATCGCGGCAACACCGTTTTCCAACTCTAAAAGCAGATTTGTCTGCTGTGACCTTGAAAATGGGATCAAGGTCACCAAAACCGACTGGTGTCTGCGGAGTCTGTATATACACCATAGTTCCAAATATGAAGACAATCCAGTGTTTAGTTCTTGAGATATCGCGGCAACACCGTTTTCCAACTCCAAAAGCAGATATGCCTGCTGTGACCTTGAAAATGGGGTCAAGGTCACCAAAACCGACTGGTGTCTGCGGAGTCTGTATATACACCATAGTTCCAAATATGAAGACAATCCAGTGTTTAGTTCTTGAGATATCGCGGCAACAAACAGGTGGGACGTACGGACGGACGTACGGACGTACGGACGTACGTACGGACGGTCGTGAATACTATATCCCCCGCTTCGCGCTTTCGCGCGGCGGGGGATAATAAACAACCAGCACGAGCCATTTAATTCTTATATGAGATATCAACATTATGTACAGCCTCTTATATGAGATATCAACATTATGTACAGGATGACGATGGAATATACAGGCTTTAAAAATATTTACCCGTTTTTAAATAATGATGATTCCCTCAACAGAATCCGACCTCGGCAATTTCCAACATATTCCCACAATCCTCACGTACAGTACCTGTACCTTTTCTTTTCTGGGATGCGATCGTTCAGCTATCGCCTTTATTTGCGTTGCCCGACTATAGCTACGGGGAACAACTCACCAGACATTCTCCTCTCAAAAATAACATTGTCCAATATACGTTTGAACGTCTGTGGCATTTCTTCATTGTGACAGCATTACAACGTAGAGATGCACACATCCATATTTATGACGAAGAGTACAGATATATACTGACACATGCAGTAGCAGTAGCACTGGAGTACTTCACAGTACCATACATGACACTCACCACGAAGAGTACAGATATATACTGACACATGCAGTAGCAGTAGCACTCAGTACTTCACAGTACCATATATGACACTCACCACGAAGAGTACAGATATATACTGACACATGCAGTAGCAGTAGCACTGGAGTACTTCACAGTACCATATAAGACACTCACCACGAAGAGTACAGATATATACTGACACATGCAGTAGCAGTAGCACTCAGTACTTCACAGTACCATATAAGACACTCACCACGAAGAGTACAGATATATACTGACACATGCAGTAGCAGTAGCACTGGAGTACTTCATAGTACCATATAAGACACTCACCACGAAGAGTACAGATATATACTGACACATGCAGTAGCACTTGAGTACTTCACAGTACCATATATGACACTCACCACGAAGAGTACAGATATATACTGACACATGCAGTAGCACTGGAGTACTTCATAGTACCATACATGACACTCACCACGAAGAGTACAGATACATACTGGCACATGCAGTAGCAGTAGCACTGAGTACTTCACAGTACCATATATGACACTCACCACGAAGAGTACAGATATAAACTGACACATGCAGTAGCAGTAGCACTGGAGTACTTCACAGTACCATATATGACACTCACCACGAAGAGTACAGATATATACTGACACATGCAGTAGCAGTAGCACTGAGTACTTCACAGTACCATATAAGACACTCACCACGAAGAGTACAGATATATACTGACACATGCAGTAGCACTGGAGTACTTCATAGTACCATATAAGACACTCACCACGAAGAGTACAGATATATACTGACACATGCAGTAGCAGTAGCACTGGAGTACTTCACAGTACCATATAAGACACTCACCACGAAGAGTACAGATATATACTGACACATGCAGTAGCAGTAGCACTCAGTACTTCACAGTACCATATAAGACACTCACCACGAAGAGTACAGATATATACTGACACATGCAGTAGCAGTAGCACTGGAGTACTTCATAGTACCATATAAGACACTCACCACGAAGAGTACAGATATATACTGACACATGCAGTAGCAGTAGCACTGGAGTACTTCATAGTACCATATATGACACTCACCACGAAGAGTACAGATATATACTGACACATGCAGTAGCACTTGAGTACTTCACAGTACCATATATGACACTCACCACGAAGAGTACAGATATATACTGACACATGCAGTAGCACTGGAGTACTTCATAGTACCATACATGACACTCACCACGAAGAGTACAGATACATACTGGCACATGCAGTAGCAGTAGCACTGAGTACTTCACAGTACCATATATGACACTCACCACGAAGAGTACAGATATAAACTGACACATGCAGTAGCAGTAGCACTGGAGTACTTCACAGTACCATATATGACACTCACCACGAAGAGTACAGATATATACTGACACATGCAGTAGCAGTAGCACTGAGTACTTCACAGTACCATATAAGACACTCACCACGAAGAGTACAGATATATACTGACACATGCAGTAGCACTGGAGTACTTCATAGTACCATATAAGACACTCACCACGAAGAGTACAGATATATACTGACACATGCAGTAGCAGTAGCACTGGAGTACTTCACAGTACCATATAAGACACTCACCACGAAGAGTACAGATATATACTGACACATGCAGTAGCAGTAGCACTGGAGTACTTCACAGTACCATATAAGACACTCACCACGAAGAGTACAGATATATACTGACACATGCAGTAGCAGTAGCACTGGAGTACTTCATAGTACCATATAAGACACTCACCACGAAGAGTACAGATATATACTGACACATGCAGTAGCAGTAGCACTGGAGTACTTCACAGTACCATATAAGACACTCACCACGAAGAGTACAGATATATACTGATACATGCAGTAGCACTGGAGTACTTCACAGTACCATATAAGACACTCACCACGAAGAGTACAGATATATACTGACACATGCAGTAGCAGTAGCACTGAGTACTTCACAGTACCATATAAGACACTCACCACGAAGAGTACAGATATATACTGATACATGCAGTAGCAGTAGCACTGGAGTACTTCACAGTACCATATAAGACACTCACCACGAAGAGTACAGATATATACTGATACATGCAGTAGCACTGGAGTACTTCACAGTACCATATAAGACACTCACCACGAAGAGTACAGATATATACTGACACATGCAGTAGCAGTAGCACTGAGTACTTCACAGTACCATATAAGACACTCACCACGAAGAGTACAGATATATACTGACACATGCAGTAGCAGTAGCACTGGAGTACTTCACAGTACCATATATGACACTCACCACGAAGAGTACAGATATATACTGATACATGCAGTAGCACTGGAGTACTTCACAGTACCATATAAGACACTCACCACGAAGAGTACAGATATATACTGACACATGCAGTAGCAGTAGCACTGAGTACTTCACAGTACCATATAAGACACTCACCACGAAGAGTACAGATATATACTGACACATGCAGTAGCAGTAGCACTGGAGTACTTCACAGTACCATATATGACACTCACCACGAAGAGTACAGATATATACTGACACATGCAGTAGCACTGGAGTACTATACAGTACCATAAATGACACTCACCACGAAGAGTACAGATATATACTGACACATGCAGTAGCAGTAGCACTGGAGTACTTCACAGTACCATATATGACACTCACCACGAAGAGTACAGATAGGTGTAGACACTAATAGCAGCAGAAAAGTACTTTACAGATGTTTTAAAGAGCAAATGTTTGTTTCGTTTTGTTGTTGTTGTTGTTTTGTTTAACGCCGCACTCAGCAATATTCCAGCTTTTTGACGGCGGGCTGTCAATAATCGAGTCTGGACCAGACAATCCAGTGATTGGCACCATGAGCATCGATCCAGCATCAACAAAGTCAGCGAGCCTGTGTGCATGTTCGATATCTCGTGGCAGTAACGGATCATTGCTGTTTGTCTCTCTAGCACAATTCAGAACACCTACAGTCTTGTCGTGACATGTTGAATAAGGTCCCTCTTGAATTCCATAAATAAGAATGTTATTGTTCCTGCCACGTCTCTCTAGGTCCTCTATTCGTCATTCCAACCCATCAAAATCATAATAAACATCATTAAACTTTTCGTTGACAGCATCATTGTCAAGTCGAATAACTTTTTGTTCTTCTTTTATTGTATTTAGTTTCTGTTGCCGATCTGTGACGTCGCAACGAACTATATTCATATCCTTTCTCTTTGAGCTTATTTCATTTCTTTATTTATCTTCAGTTGCTTATACTTGATCAATGATCGCAGCTTTCAAATCTTCTCGCTCTTTGCTTAAAGGCCTGGGTTCATTTCCATATCAGCTGACAGGAAGAGGATCAGATGTAAATAGGGACTTCACGACATGCTATGCGAGGGGAGGTGATCTATTGTGCTGAAAAAGGCAGCAGTCCAATGGCTCACCAAACCGAGGCAGATTTGAGGACACCAGGCGATTTGATTCACATAGTTGTCTATTGTCATACCTGCAGTGTAGGACCCGTGAAGATCCGGGATAGAATAGTCTTCAGTAACCCATGCTTGCTGTAAAAGGCGACTAACGGGATCGGGTGGTCAGGCTCGCTGACTTGGTTGAAGCATGTCATCGATCCCAATTGCGTGGATCCATGTTCATGATATAAATCACTGGATTGTCTGGTCCAGACTCGATTATTTACAGACCGCCGTAATATAGCTGGAATATTGCTGAGTGCAGCGTTAAACAACCAACCAACCAACATGCAGTGTAGGCTGAGAGCAACAATGTCAGTCTCTGCTCACCAGTTCGATGTTGGATTATAGAGCCTAAATGTCTCTTTTTGTCTGGGACCTCTTGGTTGCATATATCAACCGATCCTCGCTCCCCATACGTCGATTGTAACCCATTGTGTCAGGAAGGCAAATTTCACTTGCAGAACAGACGTATTAAAATATATTTTCAAAATTTGCATGACAGTTCTCGCAAAGATAACCGCTCCCCAAGGGAGCAAACTCGGCCTAGGATCTGTTAATTATTCATTGTTGTTGTGTGGTTATTTACTGATTTCACAATTTAGTTTGGTATGTACCGATTCATTCGATGTAACGTTTCATTTTGGGACGATATAGATATTCAATGCAATATGGATATTCAAGGCATATCAAATGAAATGGCAATATGGATATTCAATGCAATATGGATATTCAAGGCAATATGGATATTCAATGCACTATGGATATTCAAGGCAATATGGAAATTCAAGGCAATATGGATATTCAATGCAATATGGGTATTCAATGCAATATGGATATTCAATGCAATAGGGATATTCAAGGCAATATGGAAATTCAAGGCAATATGGAAATTCAAGGCAATATGGGTGTTTAATGCAATATCGATATTCAAGGTAAGATGGATATTCACTTTCAGCAGCCATAAATCGACCAATGGTCAACAATAGAATAGTGGTTTGGCTTAGGCTGGTGATCCATTTCGTACCAGCACGTTATCACTGCCACCTACAAGTATTGAGAGTGGGTGAGAAAGTCGTTAGTTATTAAGTATATGAATAGTCTAGACCTAACCTATGACATACTCACAGTTCAGTTCACAATATATCAACATCATAAGAATGATTGCAGGTAAGACTCCGTATTTACATTTCAATACTCAAATTTCTATGGTTTAGCAACATACCAAATTATGTAAGGCAATAATTATTTGATGCTGCTATCTTATCATGGACACTCGTGAACAATCGACAGGTTGGTTAAACTGCACATGCAACACTCCTCTGGAATAATTGTTACAAGCATGTGTAGAAGAGTTGAAAATATATTTGATGGTGGATTTAAGTTAAAAATAAGGGCCGAGAAATTTCATTCAGCCAAGTCGGGCCATTTTGATGTGTTTGGTAATGCACATGCGTTTCATGCTGTGAGCATGCCCCATGCATAGTCACTTGGCTGGTGACAGCAGGAGGATAAACAGCGTTATTTGCTGGAAATGTGCACAATGTATTCAAGTTAGTTTAATTGTTCATGCAATTTGGTAATAAGGTTGCTTTGAACACTTCAAGTGTGTATGTGTGTACAGAATAAATGTTGATGGTAACATACGTTTGGCAGTTTTTTCTATGCAGCTATACCTGCTCATGTTAACATGTTGTTAGTTGGTAATGCTACAAGTTTTATATATTTCAGTCTAAATTCATATTATGGTAAAATTACAACACAAAAAAAGATATTATGTCACTTGACATTTACCTTTTGTTAATGTTCTGTATCTTATTATGTCATGTCGACATTAAGTTATGGTGTATGTTCTATTCCAGTGTAATTTGCAACTATATGATTGTAGATGTACTGGTTATGTACAGCTGATTAATGGATGATTGTTTTGGATGTAATAATGTTGGCAGGGTCGTGGTGAACTTACTCCGTTACACATGCTTCTGTGTAATTTGTTAATTTAATGGCCTTGTCCGTTATTACAAAAACCTCATATCCGAGACAATGCCAACATTATAAGAGTAGAAATTCGGGAAGCTAAAACAGAATCGTTTAATTCTCTAATATCCCTTTGAAAGGTTTTAAGTTCAGCGTTTGTCTTTTGAAGTAATGTGTCGTATTGAGTTTGCCAGCTGTAACTGATACAGACGACCTGATTCATAATTTCCCTCGTACCGCACCTCACACAAAATATATAAAAACGCTCTTTAAAGGCAGCTGTTTTATGTTACACAAATTTAAAAAGTATGATGGGGAAATGTATTCATTATTAATTATATGTTGTGGATTTACAATTTATGAGCTTAATTTATGAACCAAAATACAAAGCTTATACCTTTCAATATTCTATTCCGTATTTCAAACAACTACAACTTTGTGCAGGGATCACACCAACCATCGTTATCACTCTACAAGAAACATCAACAAAAAATATACACTATGATGTGCTAGGGTGTGAACATATTCTGCATGCTACTTACATGTGTATAGGCCTCATGAAGTGAGTTAGGCTATTGTGTCACCAGGCCCATGTATATGTTCGTTTTAACATTATATGAAGTTATGCGGACCTTCCCTCTAGGAATATAAAGGCTGAAATATAATCTCGCACCATCCACACTGATGACAGAAAGAAACTTTATCCTGCTACGTGATACAATGAGACTCGCAACAACATCTGCATTACTGTTCGAACTTGGATCAGTTATGCAGGTAACTCGCCATGTCGACTGGAAAACAAGAAGTCCTGCTATTGATTCTCTAAAACAATGGCCAACTTTGCTGAAACAGGGTATTTTTTTAACTTAAGTGCCAGGCAATTTCCTTGACTTTCTGACTTTCACTTCAATATATATCTACAAATCGGAAAAGGTCGTGAGAGAACTAAAATACCCTTTTCAGCAGATAGAAAGAGAATCGGAAGGTATTCAAAACTGCTGACGTATTGACAGTTTATTTATGTATTGTGTAACTATCAGAATGGCATTTGCTTCTGCTGTGAAAATGGAACAGTTATCGGGTAATCTGGATCCGATGACAGTTGCACTTGCAACTGCGTCACCATCCTTGGATCCACCTTTTAATGTAGATTTGTAAGTATTGTATGTGTTTCTTAATTGATTGTATTCCTGTTGGTAAATAATTTGATTCGTTCCAGATTTCGTTAGTTTAGTTAATGTTAGGTCCAGCTCTGGTTTTACTAACAGTAATGCTGGAGAGGATCAAAGCTGACTGGGGGCCTTAGTTTCAAGATTTGATTTAGCAGCAGAAATATCAGTCTTCTTCCAAATGGTGGAATAACAGATGATTTCATAGTGTAGAGATTTTCGTAAAGAGGAATACAAACCCAGTCTCCCAGTGGATTGGACTTAGTAGAAGTTGGTTTAGACATATAATGCAAAGAATATTTAATGCGATATTGTTTAAGGGATGGCTCATCAACCGCCCCATACAAACTGTGAATAGACGAAAGTCTGAAGACTCCAAGGCCATGCCTCAAACCTTGATGATGGTATCTAATAATTTCAAATTGCTTTTACACGCCCAACCACAAATACTGGAGCCATAATCAAGTTTAGTGCGGATCAGGGTTCTATACAGTTGGAGGAGTTATCTGATCTCCTCCCCACATGGAATTGGAGAAAACTTTTAATGAATCTAAGGTCTTCTTACATTTATTTGTTAAATATGTAATATGAAGCTCAAAGATCAAATGGTGATCGAAATTAGTACTAAGAATTATGCCTCTTTTACAACTTTAATAGGAGTGTCATCTAAAATTAATTCTTGGTCTTTTGTGAGGTTTATTTTGTCTACAGAAATGAATACAGTTTGTTTTAGGTGTTGAAAATTTAAAGCCATTTTCTAAATACTATTTATTGATTTTATTTAAAACCTGCATTTGCCTTTCAATAGTATACATGTTTTTGCCACGTGAGGAAATGTTAATTCCATCCACAAAAAGCAATCAAGCATTTAAATCCTTTAAAAACTTTGGATAAACTGTTAAGTTTAATGCAAAATAATGTGACATTTAAAAGCTTAGAGAGGCTATTTATCTTAATACTAAACATTGTAACAGACAAGATACTGCCTTCTGGGACAGCCTGATCCTCATTATAATGATCAGACAGCGTAGAACCCACGCGGACCTGAAATTGTCAGTTAAAAACTTGGATATAAATTGAGGCAAACGGCCTCACAACCCAAAGTCATGTAAACTCTTAAAATGCCATGTTTCGATGTTGTGTCATATGCTTTTTCTAGATAAAAAAAAGATAGCCACTGCATGTTGTTTGTTCATAATGGCAATGTTAAGGAATGCGTCCAATCGAACTAAATGGTCAATAGTACTCCGATTTTTACGAAAACCCCATTAAATATTTGTGATTACATTAAAAGTTCCATCTTTTATTGACCATGCGTTTCATGGCTTTTGCAAACACAACTGTCTATTGAAATAGGTCGATAATTGAAGGGATCAGTATGGACACGTCCAGGTTTAGGTATAGGAACAATAATAGCATCTCGCCATGAAGTAAGAAATTCTCCTGACCTCCAAATTTCATCAAATATTGTTAAAAGTGTTTCTGAACACAATTTCGTTAAATGTTTTAACAGTTCATAATGTATGGTATTAGGCGCAGTAGCAGTATCATAATTTAGAGGCAAAGATTCCATTTCTTTTATTGCTGTTTATGATACTTGTCGGAATTTAGGGGCATTTTTCGAAGACGAAGAATGTCTAGCTAAAGTTTGGCCAAGTTAATTTGCAATATCAGAAGTATCTTTTAACCATTCATTCTCATTTTTAGGTGGTGGATACTTGATTTAGAACCTTTACCTTTAGGTTTCTGAATCATGTTCCATACCTTAGACATCGTGAATTTATCTGAGAGACAATTATGCCAAGACTGGCGTTTATTTCGTTTGAATGTACGTCGAGCTCAACGTTTACAATTTTGAATTTATTGAGATCGTGCACCATTGGATGGCGTTGAAAATACTGTTCAGTCCTTTTCCCTTGTTCGCATTCATTAATAAACCATGGTATTCGTATGTGAGGATTCCAGGAGGACTTCTGAAAACTTTCACCAGCTATTTTAAAATATTTAATTGGAGAAAAGTTGTATAGGGTCGGGAACATCAATAAAAACATCAAGCTTTAGTTTGTTAGTTCACTTGATTTCATGTATATAAAGCCCAGTTGGTTTTAGTGAAATTCCATCCAGATGACGGAGGTTTTACAAAGTTTATAATGAAAGGAAAATTATCACTTTCACAGGGGTTATCGAGGACTGACCATTCAATTTCACGCAGTAAGTTGGAATCTACAACTGATAAGTCAAGATAAGAGTAAGTTCCAGTTGCAGCATGTAAATATGTATTAGAACCATCAGTAAAAATGCATACATCGTTATCTAAGAAAACGTCTCTAGTAATTTAACCTTTGCATTGCTGTCATTGGTATGGCCATTTGAATCCCCCATGATAGCACAGGGCTTCGGGCAGGGCACCCCTGCTGCACCATAACAAAAGATCCTCCAAGGAGCTTTATCCTCCAGAGGAGAAAAAAATAATGATATATATGCTATCATGCTATCGTTCAGCAAAGGTTCTTTGAAATCTTTAATTGATAGCTGCAGATTATTAAAATGGCACAGAAACGTCGGTACACTAATGAGAAAAAGAACCGTCTAATGTGTACAACGCCTCCACGCGAAACTCACCAGATGCTCCACTTGCTTAGGACACAAACAGCTTTCTGCGGGAGAACTGGATGTCCCACAGACAAGGGTCTCTCCCCCCTCCCCCCCCCCCTCCCCCCCCCCCCTCCCCCCCCCTCTCCCCTCTCCCTCTCCCACACACACATATATATATCACAATAAGCTGTGAGACATTGCATCGAGATATTGTCGTGCCTTTTTTGATTGGAAATACCCTCTTTACAGTATCAATGCCTGGTCTGGCCCTGACTTGACTATCTACATATCGCCCTCATATGGCTGAAATATTGCTGCGTGTGGTGTCAGACATGAAACAAATCAAATGATTCCACATCTGACTCATCCTGTTGTAAATCAACCTTTCTTATATGTCAAGCTCTAATAAAGATAGGCTACACATGGGGGGTGTTCTTCTCCTTGTATTGCCAAAGATATAAAGGCAACCCCTTCTTCGAATGATGCTTCCACACATGACAGAAAAAAATATGGCAAATTTATGATTTTGAAATCAGAGGTATCAAGCACTGTAGGCTCTCACTAATTGATAAATGTCAGCAAAACTAACGAATAAAAGGCTTTGAAATTGCAGTATTCGAAACTACAGAGCTTAAGAGGAGCAACGTCAAACTATTCACCAGAACAGCAAATCATCATCGGATCAAACTGTGAACATGGCAGGACGTGTATGTTTTGCAATTAGCCTGAATATTATTTCATTAATCTCCGTGGTATCAGATTCTAGGATAAAATGATGTGAGCGTGTTTGTTTAAATACCTCAATGTGCGCGCCGTCCGAACATGAAGTGTGTGCATTTACATGCCGCATGAAAAGTAAATCTTCAATGAAACGTTGCAGGGACATCGACAGTCTGGTAAGTACATTGTCAAAGTCCATGTTATACCAGGTGTAGCAAAAGACCATTGTGCAGTTTTTCCTGAAATTGACAGATAACGAATCAATTTGACATACGAGGGCTGGCTGAAGATTTCTAAGCCTAAGTGGGATATCTCAATCGGATTGAAACAAACTTTTGCCACCAACAAGTACAATTATTTAATGAATCAGAGACATAAGAACTGCAACTGTAGTGTTATTATTGTCTTTGTACCAGACCATCTTGTGAACCTACCCATTGAAATCACCAGAAATGGACGAAACTGGCTATAGGGCAATCATCAAGTACCTGCAACTGAAAGGGCTAACTCCAACACAGATACATGCTGACAAGGTCTCCAATTTAGGGGATGATGCCCCTTCCTTTTCCACTGTAAAGAAGTTGGCTGCGGAATTCAAGCGTGGCAGAGAGAGCCTTGACGATTACCCGCGTCCAGGAAGGCCTTCAACAGCAACCATTCCGGAAAACATTCCCCGGGTGCATGACATGGTGATGGCTGATCGACGATTGACCACTCGACATATTGCCAGTGTTGTGGGCATCTCTCATGAGAGGGATGAGCACATTATAACCAACGAATTGGGAATGACAAAGGTTTGATTGGTGCCAAAGCTCTTGACAGCGGATCAGAAACGTGTCAGATTCCTGACGTCCCGTGACAAGTTATGCTGTTTTGAAGCAGATCCCGATGTTTTTTTGGCCCGATTTGTAACCATGGATGAGACCTGGATTCATCACTTTCAACCAGAAACCAAAATTCATTCTAAACAATGGAAGCATCCGGAATCACCAGCCCCGCAAAAAGCCAAGTCGGTTCCTTCTGCTGGAAAGGTGATGGCTTCAGTCTTTTGGGATTCCACGGGTATTCTGCTTGAAAAAGGCCAGACCATCAATGGAAGATATTATGCTGACCTACTGAGACAGTTGCGTGCAGCTAAGCGACGGGGAATGCTCACTAAAGGAGTCCTGTTCCACCAAGACAATGCTCCTGTTCACAAATCGGTGGTTGCCATGTCATCGATCCATGATTGTGGCTTCGAACTCATTGACCATCACCCTTATTCACCCGATTTGGCCCCGTCAGACTTCCACCTGTTCCCCAAAATGAAAAAGGAACAAGCCAGACGCCATTTTCCTAGTTATGATGACGTCATTTCCGCTGTGAATGACTTTTTTAGGGTGGCAGAAGAAAATTTCTTCTTGACCGACATCCAGGCTTTGCAGCATCGCTGGCAAAAGTGTGTAAAACTGGAAGGGGACTATATGGAGAAATAAATGAAAACCATCGACTTGGTACGGATCTTTCACAGTTAGGCTTAGAACTTTTCAGCCAGCCCTCGTATTTGTACTTACAACTATTGGGATATGTACCTTGCATTTACTTTGATTGTGGTTGATGGACATAAATATCATAACTTTGGATGTAAACTGACGAAGAAACGTCACCACAATACCTTCGTAACGTGTAATGCTACTGATAATTCCTTTTGACACTTCAAGTATCTTCCTTGACATTGATACTGTTTTGGGAACAAACAATGTTTCTTTTGTTCGTCGGGTTAGGTTATAGCAATAAGGGGAATATATAAAAACATTGCAAACATTGCAAAATACATACTATGCCAAAAAAAGTTGGCGATAGTAGGAATCATCAAGGCATATCTTCCTTTGGCATATTGAAATGATATGATCATATTTGTCTAGGAGTAGGCGATTAGATCTTATGGGTTCTAATGGTTAGTGTGATGACTAGCTCTTTTATGAGGTTGGGGGTCAAATTCGAAATTTGCACTTTTCAGCCAACGTCACTTATATTGGCTAAAACCACCTCTGTTGGCCAGACATCCACTAGATCTTTGAGGGATGCTTCTGATGAGTCAACCAATGTCAGCTTGACACTCGTTGGTCCACTCGTCAGTGAGAACAACACCGAGTTCACTGTCATTGAGATTGGTTGGTGGAGATTGGCGTTGACCTGCACGTCTGCCAATGGCATGACATAGATATTGTGCTGTTGGAGGAATTAGTTCACATTCATGGTACGATGAGCACGTGCATTATCATCTTAAAAGATGAAACGTGGCAAATAGTGCCCCGATAGTATTGACTCTGCCATGGACAATATGGAGTGCATTAGGACGTCTCGAGTCATTCGGTTATGGAAGTTGAGAATGAACCTCGATTCGTCAGAAAACATGACGTTAGACCAACGTCGATTATCCCAGTGATGACGTTGCCTAACACCACCCTGCTGTCTGATTCATATGACGTGCAGTAAGTTGTGGGGTGACATGTGGACGTCGTACACGCAAATACCTTCTGTGCAGACGAATTAACACCATCTGGGCATGTACGCTTGCACCAGTTGCCTGTTGCAACCGGTCCCTTATTTGAGTCGCAGTTTGCAAACAGTCCCTTATCTGAGTGGCAGTATGCACCTGGTCCCTTATCTGAATGGCACTATGCAACCGGTTCGTTATAAGAGTGGCAGTATGCAATGGTCCCTCATGTGAGATGCAGTTTGCAACCGGTCCCTTATCTGAGTGGCAGTACGCAACCGGTCCCTTGTCTGAGTGGCAGTATACAATGGTCCCTTATCTGAGTTGCAGTTTGCAACCAGTCCCTTATCTGAGCGGCAGTATGCAACCGGTCCCTTATCTGAGTGGCAGTTTGTCATCCGGTCCCTTATCTGAGTGGCAGTATGCAATGGTCTCTTATCTGAGTTGCAGTTTGCAACCGGTCCGTTATCTGAGTTGCAGTTTGCAAACAGTCCCTTATCTGAGGGGCAGTATGCAACCAGTCCCTTATCTGAGTGGCAGTATTCAACCGGTCCCTTATCTGAGTGGCAACCAGTCCCTTATCGGATTTGCAGTTTGTCAACCCGTACCTTATCTGAATGGCAGTATGCAACCAGTCCCTTATATGAGTGGCAGTGTGGAACCGGTCCCTTATGTTAGTTGCAGTTGGAAAACAGTCACTTATATGAGTTACAGTTTGCAACCAGTCCCTTATCTGAGTGGCAGTATGCAACCGGTCCTTTATCTGAGTGGCAGTTTGCAACCGGTTCCTTATCTGAGTGGCACTATGCAACCGGTTCCTTATCTGAGTTGCACTTTGCAACCGGTCCCTTATCTGAGTAATAGTTTGCAACCGGTCCGTTTTCATAATGCATGTATTAATCTCATACAAACATATGCACTTTTTACAAATGTCCTGGTTGGAGGCTGCCATTTTGGTACATATGGAAATTGGGAAATGGTAAAGGAAACGAAATCAAACATAACAAAAGTGGGATTAAACAACGAAACGAAATAATAGACATTTGAGCTCAAAATGCTTTCTGACATTTCCAACCCATTCATTGTCATGTTTAATTATAGACACACTCAGGTGTATTTACACATTATATTATTATAACTTTATTAATTCTATACATTTTGCAATTACTAGTACATCAACAACATATAAAAAGTTGATGACCCTAGCTCTGGGCGTCTCTCAACTTCAATCAATGAAGGTTCAATCAAGGAGATAGAAAGTATTGCCTTTGCTGAACTTGAGGAAGAAACAGGTCTAAACGATGGCTACATTGATACTATCACTGATGACCATTTACACATGAATGAGATATCTGCTCGTTGGGTGCCAAAGTTTCCAAATTCTGATCTTAATGAAAAAAGAGCTAGCATTGCCAGAAATACTTTAGAGCTAACTGAGATGGATTTCATCAAATAAAAAAGAAGACATCAGTTACGGGTGATGAAACTTGGGTCTACCACTTTGGCCCCGAGTCAAAACGTCAATCCATGGAATGGCAAAAATCCACTTCTCCGGCACCAAAGAAATTCAAGTCTTGAAAATCAGCGAAGACAGTTATGGCCACTGTATACCGGGATACAAATGGTGGGATCCTTGTTGATTACTTAGGAAGTCAAAGAGGATTACCGGTGCCTACTATGCTGATTTGCTTCATCGCCTGATAGATTCTATATCACAGAAATGTGACAAGGAAAGCTGAGTGATGGAGTTCTACCATTACATGACAATGCCTCTTCTCACACCTCTCGACTTGCAAAGGATGATGTGCAACAATGTGAGTTCGAAAGGCCTCCTCACCCTCCATACTCGTCAGACCTAGCACCAAGTGTTTCCACCTGTTACCTTAACTGAAAAACACCTTCGTGGAAAGGGCTATGACGACAACGACGACCTCAAAGCTGCCGTAAATGGGTTTTTCAGGGTGGCTTCAGAAACCTTCTTCCTGACTGGAATTTAAAAAAACTTCACTATCGACATGAGAAGTGTATTGAAAAGCAGGGAGATTATGTTGAAAAAATAAGTTAAAAACACTTTCACAATCGTTAGTTTTGGTTTTAGGCTATGACCAGCCCTCGTACACATGTAATTACTCTTGACCATTTGACAAATGTAATCACACGAAACGTTACCATATTTTAGGTTTGCGTGCTCTAGTTCTCATTTAATTATCCATATGTCAAGTTGAATGGAAAAATGCGTTCTAGTTATTATTTGGCAAGACGGCTCCATTTTCTGTTTGTTTTATTTTATATTCATTCAGTACAAGTCACCTACTAAAACTAGAATGTAAAGTCATGAAAAGTTATTAGCCTATTGAAGGATAGACTAATATTGTGGTTAAGACAACACTCGAAATAATTCATATAAAGACAATAGGTTGTTAAGAGTCAGAAGATAATTATCTTCCCTCTTGAACACGCTATAGATTTGACAGACAAGCAGACATTTTATTTGGTATCAAAGGCTGTCCATTGTGCAGTTGCTAGTTCAGTTTCATTTGTTTAGTCACGTGATATACACGATTTACAAAATCTATCTGACAGAGAATAAATGTTTCAATACTATGGTGAACTGTATTCTGTGAACGAGTAATAGCGAACGTGTGATAGCTTGAGTTGTTTCCTTTTATAAGAATGATAATTTACATCTTGTTTTATGCATATTGTTAAACTTCGGAATATTCTTTTCTTTAAGCTGTTCATACCCTATGAACTTCATCCTCAATCTCTCCTATTTAGCAGGTTTTTTTTACAGATATCCATTTCAACTTCTCTTTTTTCACATCTACGTCTAAAAGTTAGAATGAAATTGCATATTGACAATCTATATTTACATAAAGCCCTAACAAGCGATTTATCATTCTGACATACTTATATACTTCTCTGGTTCTATAAGAGACTAAATATCATTGAAATGGCCTATAAATTGTGAAGAAGATATACTATCATGCCAGTTTTGACACAAGTCCTGTATCCTTTGTTTGAAAGGGAATAAGAGGAAAAAAAACACGTGAAAATACTAAATATCTGACATTGGACACCCAATTCGTTTTGCCATTGTCATCAAGAACTTTTTTAAACTAAGAACAATGGTAAGGATATCTTTGTGATCCCATCCTCAGTAATATTAACCAATATCATGTTTCACCTATAACAGTTTTATTGAAAGCATATTTTCCAATCATTAAAAGCTTTTAAAGTAAGAAGAGCTTACTTTACAATAGCGTCATTATATTTTGCGCCTCATATTTCTGCTCCATATAACAAGATTGGCGCAATTTTGCCGTCAAATATAGCACAAGCTGTAGAAAAGGATACATGTATATTTTGCTTGAAAACATGTAGATGGGTATAATTGCCTTTGGTGCTTATGGTGCTAATTGTTTGCACGCCACTGACTGATTTTTCATTTTTGGCAATTATGACTCAATGTCTGAAAACAATTTTACTTTTGTTTTTGACAAATTAACTTCTAATCCTCATTCAAAAGAATCTGATTCATTCAGTTGTTTCTGTAGACCATTAATATTGTGTGAAAACATTATAATATATTCAGAAAAGGGAAGTAACATTAAAACTAAAATAGCTTGTATGACAAACACACCATAATGACATTCATTCCATATTTCTCTAACGACTCATTAATAAAGAAAATAAATAAACCTGGACTGAATATACATACCTGGCGTATACCACCAGATCTTAAGAAGCACTGTGTTCTACCATATTCGACAGATAACAGTTCGTTTTGAGACGGTTTCGTCTTTAGTGTTCTACGAAATGTGAATAGCGATCGCATCATATAATCGATTTCTTATTTGTTAATTTGTCTTTCTTATCATGTTTCTGATATGACAGAGCCCATCTGCACACTACGAAGCCATGGTAATGGAACCTAAGTGTGTGGCGATGGAAAGACAACCAAGCGACTGGAGCGATTTTGGTAAGTGTGATATCAAATAAACATGAACGCCTTCAGTAAATACTATAAAATATACAATAATACAAAACGCTGGATCGCAACCTTCTATCATACTTCGGAAGAAGTCAACGACCGAATATAACATTCATGGTTGGCTGCAGGTTCGTTCGTTTGTCTAAAGCAATAGTGAAGAGAGCAGTGACCATGGCATGTTTGGATACACCCAGACCGTAGTCACTGACAGCATATAAAACACCACTGCTGTGGACTCCCTTCCGGAACATGAAATCAGATAAAGCATCTGGTTTCTCCATCGAAGTGAACCATGTCTTCACTGACAAATCCTCGTTTGTCAAGTGTATTATATCTTCATTCCTTACTGATAGATGTCATGGTTCCATTCGTTACAAAGTTTCCTTGCGAAAGTGGCATCACCATCACCATATCTGTTATCACTGATGTATTTGCGCACGCTCAAAAGTAAGATCTGGTGATACAACAATAGATGATACTACAGCCCGTTTTTCACTGCAACATATGATTGTCGTTCAACGCCACAGCAGTTATCCAAGTACTGATACTGATACTTAAAGCCATGGATCTACGGTTTCAGAGCGGTGTATTCTGACGGCTACACAGGAGAACGTTTCGTTCATGTTCGGGTTCACACTATTGGAGATTAAACATGCTTCTGCACTCACAGCAAAATCAAGACTGCACATAAGGACGTGATGGAGCAGAAAAGGCGCAGAATTGCAGACGAGGGTAAAGCGCTGAATAGTGAATCAGGTGGAGAAAATGGGGAAGACCCAGACACAGATATTAAAAGCACTACGGTACCGAAACGTAAGTCTGCTTATTAAAGTCGTGGGTGTGGGTTTTGGGTGTGGGTGTTGGAGTGGGTGTGAGGTTGAGTTGTGGTAGAGGTAGCAGAAGATACAGCATATCCTGCAGAGATTTATTTCCTTTTCGTTTCAGCAAAAGCTTGAGAAGATCATTCCCAATCCATGTCTTTGGGTGTTTTCCACTAATGACAAAGCACAACACGTCCGCCGAATCATAGAGAGGTTTCTCTAATATTATCATGTAAAAATATGAAACTAAATAAATACCCACTTGTGTTTGGGAACGAATAAGAATAAAAGTATTGATGTTAACATCTGATTTTGCTACAAGTAATGTGTGTTTCTGAGAGTAATTTCGTGTGATTTATGTTTGAACATATAACAGATGTTACTTACTGCAGGTCAGCCCATTGGATACAAGACAGTCATGGCTGGTGAAGAAAATATCCACATCAAGAAAAACAAGATACCGAAAACATGGTATGGTGCATTGAACTACTGCCGGTAAGATGGGGCAACAATTGTTAAGGTCTCCACGAGAGCACGAAACGCAGCGGTAAAGGGCATACTTGGATTTGAAAAAGGTTTGTGAAGTCAGGCCGTGGTTTGTCTGGTCCAGATTCGTTTATTAACAGGGCACCTTAATGTGAGTTTCAATATTGCTAACTGTGACGCGCACTATTTCATATATCTCAGGATCAGTAAACCCATCAAGATCCGGGTAAGAATATGTTCTCAGCAACCAGTGTATGTCGTGAGAGGCGACTAACGGAACGAGGTTGTCAGGCTCGCTGACTTGGTTGATGCATGTCGTCGTATCCCAATTGCGTGGATCGATGCTCCTGATACCAATCGCTTGATTTATCTGGAGCATACTTGTATATTTACAGATCGTCGTCATATAGCTGGAATACTGCTGAGCAACAAACAAACAAACAAACAAACAAACAAATAATTAAACATTAAGACAAGTCATGATCAACCCTGACAAAACGGTTCAGTCGCGGCTCAGTAGATAAGAATCCCTTGGTAGCTGTTAACGTCTTTTGTTCGAGTGAGTGCGTTAATGGCGCTTTGAACAGCATTTCACAGAATAAATCAGCTTTCAAACCTTTTGGAAGGAATGCCATAAGTGATCCAGGTCTCAGATGTTTACAACTTTGGTGAAACCCATGAGAACGTGTATTGTGTTGACATCGTTCGAATACTGATGTATTATAATAAAAGGAAACACACTGAAAATAAGTCGAGTGAATTGACAGCGGCCAGAAGGTCCGTAAACAGCGAACCCAAGACCAACCGGGTCAGAAGAGTTCTTTAGCAACCCATGCTTGCCCTGAAAGCCGGCTATGCTTGTCGTCAGAGCCGACTAACGGGATCTGGTGGTCATGCTCGCTGACTTGGTTGATGCATGGCATCGAATCCCAATTGCGTGGATGCATGCTCATGATATCAATCACTGGACTATCTGATCCAGACACAATGATTTACAGACGGCCACCATATAGGTGGAATATTGCTGAGTGCGGCGTTAAACAACAAACAAATACTAGTAGTTATTTGAAAGGTTGATAGTAATCTCTGCTAAGTGATTAGTAAATCTACGACAGATCACCTACTAGTATAATTAGCAAAGACTAGATTACTGGTTACTGCAGTCTATTGACATGTTAGTGTCTTAGCGGACAGTGAAATTCACAAACTTAGTTGGTAAACTTTACTAACTATCTCAGTTAGTATACGTATTTTCATTGTATATTCTAAGTTGTGACAATAGCTGACAACAAGACGTTTTGTTGTCACAGATATGTAGTGGGTGAACAAGCTATAGACACATCTAAGTCGCATAATTCGCTCAGCAGAGTTGTGTCCCTTCGGCGTTTAAGGATCCAATAACCATTGGTTCGTATAACTGATTGTCCACATTTATTGTTCATGGTTTGTCAGTGCGATCCCGTGGTGAAGGTCGAGAACTTGCATCACTTTGTGATCTCCTTCCTCCGTATCTGACACGCCATGATTGATACATCCCTGCGTGCGATGTTAAATCGAATTTACACAAATATTGAGTTTTCAGATATGGTATGGTTGGGACTACGAGATGTTCATGGTAACAATACATACTTCTGGTGTGACGGAAGTCCTCTGACATACACCAACTGGAAACGATAGGAACCATCCTATTATTTTTTGAATGAAGATGAGGATTGTGTAAATGCCGAGAACATATTTCTCAACCTGATCTGGAATGACCTCTCGTGCAACAGATCGAAATTAGCGTTTGTTTGTGAAATTGCAAGAATGACAGTGTAGCAGTATTTGATTCGATTTAATTCGATGCCATGCCATGTCAAACAATATTGTGATTTATATGTAAAATTATTTGACTTGGAAGTTGGTACAAAAGTGTACCGACAATCAATGGTGTTTTAACTCAGTGTCCGCTGGACATTTTACCCAAGAATCAGTAACCTCGGACAATGATACCTTGTGTCCAATGTCAAAGGACATTTAGTCCAAGGCAACGATATGTCCATGACTACTTATGCTAAGCATGGGAAGTAATCTCCTGTGTCAGTGTGTTCTTGAATAAATTCCGCCATGGAATGAACAGACGTGTTTCCTGTCTATCTTCACTTGATTTGGATATGATCTGAAAGTCAATGTTCCTGCATGTATTCATTAGAAGTGCCACCCGTGTATCACACCTTAACTGTACACTACACAAGTCTGTATTAAAAGTAGGAAAATGTGTATTCATATCTCATAGAATACGACAGTGTAATCAGAAACATACCTGTGATTTCACATGCAGTGCACTTTGCATATGTACTGATATACGTTGCACACTATGGTATATGTCAGTTAACATTAAAGTATGGAATAAGGAGCTTTAGTACTCTGACTCTGTAGTACCGCATTTTATATCGACAACGCGATGCTGTACAATATGACCTACACAAAACGATAGGTAGTCCCTACAGAGGTCACATGATACCCCATGCATTGGTAACATCACAATCCCTCAGTGTTCATATGATACTTATACTCCCTATACTGGTCATATTATACTGCTTTCCCTGGTCAAATGATTCTCACGCTTCCTATACTAGTCATACGAGTAAGTAAGAGTCAATATTTAATGTCGCATCGGCAATATTTAGGCCATATCGTGACGAGAACTTTAATAATACATACAATTATACTAATATAACCCTGTGAATGATGGGCAGTATAATAACTAGACTATCACAGTTTAGAAATAAGACTAGTTGAGAACAATTAAAAGAATAACCTATGATTCAACATTACATTGTAAAAACGGGCTATAGATCACAAGCAACCAAAGTTAGGCCACCATACAAGGGACCGTGGGGACTTACGATACTTCTGCTACTTACACGGTTCCCCAGCAGGATTTACACCATCGCTTCAGCCGCTGGCGATTGTCGTCAATTTTAGCCATCAATTAAAGTTCACAAATATTTTACGATTAAAAACTAGAGTAGAAATAACAAACTTTGAATGGTGTGGTCTTATGATACCCCCTAAGGGGGACTATAATTTTATGCTACTTCAACCCCCTTCGAGGGAACCGCAACAAACAATCCCAGTTAATAATTATACACTACCATTTCGTAAAAAATAAATATGTACATCAACATTTATAAGTTAATACTATTTCGTTTAAACAACCTATGATTAAATGAGAAGTTAGATTGGAAATATCCTTTATGGATGAAACTGTGAAACATTGATCTCTTGTAATGGAGAAATCAACACAGTTTAAGCAGGACATGCTTAACCGTGATTCTGTCATCACAAGGGATGCAGAATGGAGGTTCCTCACCTTGTAATAAATATTCATGAGTATAACGAGAATGGACAAAAACGACATCGTCTTAATATGACCTCTTCAAACCTGGACTGACATCTCAAGTAGGAGTAACCGATATTTAGTTTATTGCATGTAATTCATATTTACCCACATGGGTGTCCCACTTCTTTTACATTGCTTTTCTGATGAAACATCTAATAACAGGTTTATTATCACTATAGGGTATATAAGAAGTGGTGTCACAGTACTGCCTCAGCATTTGCAGGAGAAATGAAAGGTTTAATTCTGATTCCTTGGGTAGGAGTAAGTGATGGCTTCTTATTGAAAAGATCCTCATAAGGAGAATTACAAACGCAGTTGTAGGCTGGATTTGACTCACTTGAATAAATTTTTGTTATGTATTGTAAAGATAATCTTATACGGCAAACTGTTTATTTTTATACATTGAGTGACACGCTGATCGTGATCGTAAAAATCAGACAAAGTGGATCCCACATGTACCTGGAAATTTCTATAAGTTAAAAGCTGAGTTTTAAAAGAAAGCAAACAACCTCCCAATTCCATCTCGTGAAGATCTTTTAAAATCCCACGTTTCAAGGTTGTATCATAGGCTTTTTCTAAATCGAAAAAAGATGGATACAGCATTTTGTTTATTTACCAGAGCATCTTTTACACAAATGTCTCTAATCTAACCAAATGATCAGCGGTTCTTGAATACTTATATTAAGATTATTTAAGATTATTTGTTTCTAAGTACTATATAAGTCTGTTATTGACCATTCTTTCCATTGTTAGTGATATTGGCAAATAATCAGTAGGATCAGTGCGACCACGACCAGGTTTCGGTATTGGAATAATGACAGCATTTCGCCATGATAAAGGGAAATTACCCGTTGTCCAGATATGATCAAATATAGTTAACAGTATCTCTAAACATGAATCAGGTAAATGTTTAAGTAACTGATAATGGATATTATTGGCACCTGTTGCAGTATTATGAGCTTGTCCTAAGGTGGTATGCAGCTCATGAATGTAACATATTTCATTATAATCTTGCCCATTCTTAGAATTAAAATTAGGTTTCTTTTTTTTCTTGTTGATCTTTAAATTTCTGAAATGTGGGGGTGTATTGTGATGAGGATGAATGTTTAGTTGACGTTTCTCCTAATCTATTGACTATATCAGATTTATTAGTTAATAATGTGTCGCCTTCTTTAAAATGGTTAACTCTAGACTTGGAACCTTTACCTTTAATCCTCTCTACCATATTCCAAACCTTAGACATAGGTGTTCGGGAATTTATTTCAGAAACATAATTCCGCCAAGATTGGCGTTTAATTTGTTTGAATGTACGACGAGGTTTTGCACATAAACATATTTGAATTATGAACAGTTGGGTGATGGCGGAAACGCTTCTCTGCCACTGAAAAACTCAGGTTTTAGTTTATGTGAACATTATGTCTGAAATAGAGTCCAGATAGCCTTTAGACAGGTTTCTTGAAGACAGAATGCTGATCGTGTGAAGTCCTGTACTAAAAGCAGTACTTCATTAACATTAGTCTTCAGTCCCCATAATTCCACTGTACCATGGCCATATGGGAAGAAATTACCTTTTTGGAGGATTAACCGGGGATCTACCCCTCACCTTACTGAAGGGCGACAAGCTGTGTGCCCTGTGATGGATGTTGTCGGACACATCCATGTCCTCTAGTGATCCAAACTTGTTGAATAGTTGGCTCTGATTTGACTCATCCTTTTGGGGCTCTGCCACTTTGATAATGATTTGACAATTCTGTTCCTTTTAATAGAAACAGGGCGCTATGTAAACATTCCTCTTGAAGAAAGAATATGTAATCTATGTAGTTTAAACTCAGTAGAAGATGAATTTCATTTCTTACTTGTATGTCCAGTGTATTTACACCTTAGAGAAAAATACCTGCAAGCTTATCATTACAGGTACCCTAATATTTTTAAATTAGTTACACTGCTGTCAAACACAAAAAGAAGTATCTTACAAAATGTTTCCATGTACATATATTATGCCTCTTTATACCGACAGAACCTTATGAAAGGATAATCTTAGCTGATTGGTATTAGGAAACTATTGTGTATATACATTAAGTACATATTTATAGATATTTGCCATCTGAATAAACTACAAACAAAAGAGTTTGAAATGGTATTAAACTATTAGGCTGTCATATGATATTGTGGGACGTGATATTACAAATGGTTTAGTATAGTTATATGGATATGAAATGATAATATGTGACATGACATGATGTGATACGATATGATAAGTGTTGTGGTGTGATATGATACATGAGGGGATATGATGCAATATGTTATGTGTATTATAGAAATTGTGTAAATACTGCTTTTTAGTGTACATATTATATGGCTTGCGGTCTTCCAGTGTTGAATAAATATTGATTCATTGATATGATATAAATTGGCATGGAATGACATGGCATTATATGGTATGGTATGGTATGATATGATAAGATATGATGGGACAAGCTATGAAATTGCTAATGTGTTGTGTGATATGACATGTTGAAATGTGATATAATATAGGTGTGATATATGGTACGATGGTATGTATGGTATGTTAGGATATGATAATGGTATATGAAATAATACTATATAGTATGATCTTATAATAATGATACAATATGATATGTTATAGAATATGTTGTATGATATAACAAGTTGTGATATGGTAAAATAGAAATTATGGAATTACAGGGTATGGTATTGTACTGTATGTGTGAAATTATGTGACTGTGTTGAGATGCGATGTGGAATGGCGTGAGGTGATTTGGTGAGATATGTACATAAATTGTATAAAATTGTATATTCTTCAAATTGTACTATAGGTCTGTGGCCTCTTCAGTACGTGAAATAAAGATTGATTGATTGACAATTCTGTTCTTGTTCTATTTTTAACTTTCACAACTTGTTTCACATTTGTGTCAGATTGATGTTTTTGAGCTGACTGAGAAGACGACTGTTCCTGAGAAGATTTAGCTGACTTTGAGTGATCTTGAGATATGATTGGTGTGTCAGGGAGTGATCCTGTAGTTTGAGTTGACTTTTGAGTTGAGAAAACTTGTGGAGTATCTCTGTTGACCCATGTCAAGTCTGTTTGGCAAGTTTTTGAAGAAGTGCATACAGGTGAGGTATCTTTTCGGACTGTTTCAAAATGTGGTCTGGTAATGGATGCATAGGTTTCATTTGGATTTGTAGTTTGAACTAGAGTCTTCGCATCAGCAAAACTGATACTTATTTATTTCCATCTGTTTTTTCTTTAGAGAAGGATGGATGACTCCCTGAGCAGTTGGCACTTCTTTCATCATTGCTGTCACATTCCTCAGTTACATGTGTATTTTCATTAAAGTGAGCACACGCAATGGCCTTTGTGCAGGTATTCACACTATGTCCGAATGTCTGGCATTTGAAACATCGGAGAGGGTTTGGAATGAAGGTTTGAACATTGATATTACAGCAGCCTGCTTTATTTGATTATGGTGCAGTTGGAGAAGAAAACGAAAAGAGGTAAGTGTTTGTTTTGTGAGTTTCATTGTTTCATCAAGCTGTGAATTATTTACAAAAACGACACCTTGTTCTTTTATTTCAGATCCGATGTCAGTTTCTTTCATATCAGCAAACAGTCGATCGTCATCTCTAACAATGCCATTACTGGTGTTACTGTGTGGAATGACTGTAATCGGGATGCCCACAAACATCTTTGTTGACATGAGATTAAGTGCTTGTTGTCTTTTGTTGCATTCTATCAAAATAGAGCCTGATCGCATTTAATGTGTTTTTCACATTTCCTGCGATTCCATATATACCCTTTGATACTGCAAATGGGTTCAACTTTAGAGGTGTTTGATCAAGAGTCTCAAGAAATAGAAAACGTGACCAGTTATTGATGGAATTCGACGCACACACTTCATCAGCATATCATCATTGTCAAGTGGACGTTAGGAATTTTTGGGTGGGGGATGGGGGGTTCGTAATCCATGGTTGTTGGTAGAGTTGCGTCGTTCCTAGTCCCCACCCGCCACCGAGTGCCAACAAGGACAGTGCCTTAACGTCTGTGGATATCCGACAGATAGACACTAGGGATACATACACAATCAGAAGGTTCCACCACTTTAGCGCATGAGCCACCGCCTTCTGGCACTAGCATCTAGGCAAGTTTTGAATTTTAATGTAAAGAGAAAGACCATGTATAATGATAAAAGTACAACACAATTAAGTAAAAAAAGTGATGGAGCAACAAAAGAATAAGTGCTCATGGCTTGGCATGACCAGCTGATTGATAGGACCGGGCTCATCCCACCACCCGTCTAGGCGACGTAAGGGTCAAAGTCGTGCATTGGGCAAATGAACGCCCACACAGGGGCGCAACCCACAGGTAACAAGTTGCCTAGTTAATTCGCCTTTTACGACCAGCAGTGGGGTGCTGGGGACACATTTTTATCTTCCCCGGGTCCAAACAGGGGACTAGTCATATGATACTAGTACACTGTTTACATTATAATAACATGATACTCCCGACAATGGTCATTTGATACTGCCTACACTGGTCATTTGATACTGCCTACACTGGTCATTTGATACTCCCGACAGTGGTCATTTAATACTGCCTACACTGGTCATTTGATACTCCCGACACTGGTTATTTGATACTCCCTACACTGGTCATATGGTGCTACCGACACTGGTCATTTAATACTCCCTACACCGGTAATTTGATACTCCCAACACTGATCATTTGATACTCCCAACACTGGTCATATGATACTCCCCACACTGGTCATGTGATACTCCCGACACTGGTCACGTGATACTCTCCACACTGGTCATTTGATACTCCCAATACTAATCATTTGATATTCCCAACACTGGTCATTTGATTCTCCCGACACTGTTCATTTGATACTCCCGACATTGGTCATTTGATACTCCCGACACTATTCATGTAATACTCCCGACACTGGTCATTTGATACTCCCAACACTGGACATTTGATACTCCCGACACTTGTCATGTGATACTCCCGTCACTGGTCATGTGATACTGCCGACACTGGTCATGTGATACTCCCCACACTGATCACATGATACTCCCTGAATACAACATATCAGTTTTCGTGGAAGTAGTCACCTGAACGCCGAAGAGTTGTTCAAAACTTCAACACATTACATTTCTCTTTTGCAAACACTCAACTTGTCCAGCTATTCTTGGCACAGATCTTTCTCACAGATCAATTTCATGCCATTAGCTTTGATATGAAATCGTTTTAAAGTGTATATGGCTTCACAGAAATTACTCTTTTGTTTTTAAATGACTTTGAATTCCAGCTGTTGGTACAGAACTTTTCTTGTCCTTTTCGCGAGCACCTGGTGCCAACACTGATTTTCGGTGATCCATTCATACAGTTTCCCCCCTATTTTGCCGTTAAAACCAGTGCAATCTGTTTTGGTAAGACAGGGTAACAGACAGACAGGGTAACAACAAGTACCATCTTTAAACATCTTTTGATGTGACAAGGCCGGGAATCGAACTCTTGACCTTCCGCTCTTCGTGCGGATGCTCTACCACTAGACCATGGAGGCGGTCATTTCGTAAAGGGATCTATGGTTATTCTCATAAGAAATAATACACAGGTAGATGAAATGAAGATTAGAACGAAATCAATATAGATTCCGATTCTGATTCTGAATCTGCTTGGTTAAGTCCAGTAGCGTTTGCTTCTGTCATGTGTCTTCTGAATGTTGATATTTACGAAGTATAAATCACTCTCTTCTTCACAAGAGCGACGTTATTGACTGTTTAACAAACTCTCAAGCAAAACACTTCTCTGTTTTGGATCTTTTCTCAGGATCCTGGTAGATAAATTTGGATGAAGAATCTACAAAAAGTCTGATTGAGCATTTTACCAGAATTTCACCAGACGTCACTCGTGTAACATTGAGAAACAAGTTTTAAATGTTCTAACGTGACAATGTTGTGAGGGCGATATAGACGAGATACTCATATTCAGTAACATACTTTCTGATCTTTTGATGCAAGTATTCCAAAACATAAGAGAGGCCAATCAAACTCAAACTTTCACAACCTAAATTTGCAGCATATATTTAGGTCAGTTTATTCCCAAAGAAGGTATTTCAGTTGACAGGGTGGAAGAAATATTTTACTTTACTCCAAAATAAAAATCAATAGCTATGATAACGTTCATATTATAGGAAATCCATTAAATATTTCGCCCATGTCCTGGCACCTATAACTGTATCTTTCATCTAGAGAGTGTGACAACTGCTTTAAATCATTTACTAAACGCACCTGATTCCTGATCCCATTCCAAGGTATCCTAAAAAATCCTTCATTTTGTCTTCTGATGCCAGTGGCCTGGAAACAGATTCCACTGAGCATAAAAGGGAAATAAGCAGAGAAAGTTTTATACGAATGGACTGCTGAACACCCAGTGATGAAAACCAGGTGTTCGTGAAAAATGTAAGCCTTTGTAACACGTCACTCAATATTTCCATAAAAAAAAGTAAGCGGTTAGTGCCTGACGTTACACAGCAGTGTATCATGCTTGAAGTTTTAAACCATATCACATCTAATCAGCGACAATTCATTCATTCTCATTGTAATCCACAGTGGTCTCAATTATCTGTTTTCCACAAACCACCAGTGATGCATAGACACACTCGGCGTACTATAAAAATACTATACAAATACTACAGTATTTTATACAGTGCTCATTATTTTCATAAATAATTATTTTACATTTAAAGCAAACGAATGCTGGATGTACGGATGTTTTACATAAACAAACACAGTGGGGATTATCCTAGGCCAGCTGTTGGACAAGTAGGAAGTCACCGATTATGGAACCCAAACAGGATGTTAGTCATAAAACGTTCGTTACAGACATCAATTGTTATATTTCTAGTATTCACAATGTCAAGATCAAAAACCGTTTCAAACATTCAGCAATGAATGAACTGTTATTTTTGTATTGTTAATAGAAATAGCACGACTTTTAGTTTGACCGCTTCCTGGTGTATTGTTACCAATCATCAAAAGTCAGCCAACTTTTCAGTCATTGACAACATTTGCCACGCATTGATGCACCATTGTGCTGGTGCTTTTAGGCCACGCCCCCAAATAGTTTTGTTTTGGAATCCAATTACGGAGCATTTAAACTCTTTCTACGAATATCATGCCATATTTCCTCTCGGAAATTGATATTCGCAACAAAATCGCAATCATTTTTTTCTTTATTTGCCCTTTAAATATATCTGGACAACGTATATTATTCAGTTTCCTTTGGTCATTAACAACAGAAAATATTGCCTTGTTTGCTTGGGATATAGACAAGTCTGAGCTTTTCAACAGATAAATATAGAAGGGAATTCAAGTTTTGTTTGCTTGGTTATTTGTCCAGACTCGATTATTTACAGACCGCAGTCATATAGCTGTACCCTTGTCCTCCTTTGCATTTGTGAACACGTGTCAGTCATTGCTGAGACATCATCCGCCATCACAAATCTTTAACAGAACATGGAACAGGAATACCTTCCATTATGGCACATAACTCGTATATAAATGTCACACCTTCTTGATGCTACAGGAAAGACACTCGGATGTACCTTTAGAGGTTCTCACACGGGAGATAAATTATTATATATTGTTTTGATCAAATAAAACCATCTTTACACAGTGAATACAGAAGAACATCATGACTTAGATTGTCAACTACCTGGGAAAAGTCATCAAACGTGTCTCTTTCCATACCAGTTTATTTATGTACTATTGTCTGTAATGAAAATATTCCCAGTACTGAGCCCTAGAACTGGCTTGTTTTTCATTAATAATAACATTCATCTTCCCGAGGCAAGAACGTTAACTGTCTTTAAAAGTCCAGTTCCCACCCTCGCCCAACTATGCTTGGAGTTCCTTGGCTCGATCGTCGCGTCACCAGTGGTTATTACGAGTTATGTCCTTTCTAAACCCCTCCTACGGACCAATCAGATTCCAATTCTCGCATCACTTGCATTTTATTCAAACAAAATGGCGGCGCCGAGGCAAGACGTTCTGATCGATGATCAAGATTTATATTGTGATACAACGGGTCTTACATCCAAAAGTGCATCAAATCACGTGAGCACCTTGAATAAAATCATCAAGAGATTTTGAAAATATCTGTTGACGAGTTGGCAGTGCACATGTTTTGCAAATTCTGCAATCGACCGAAATCAGCACGACAGTTTACGAACCAGATTTCGATTTCGTTGTGCGATTTTGATTGGACAATGCATAGACTTGTTAGCCCAGGCAAAATGTAACTCCATAATACCAGCCTAGTTCGGCAAGGGTGGCAACTGGACTTTTATAGTAAGTAAACTCTCTTGCCTCGGGAAGATGAATATCACTATGACTTTCACAAATTTTTACAAACTTTGTTGACGTATGTTCATAATAGAAGTAAAAACAGGTTGAGTCCATGTGAGAAATCCCTCTCGTTGTAACCAATAGTGCACACAGCCAATTTGCACTCGTGGTGCACACACGTCACATTCGTGTGTCACACGTCCTCAAAGAGTGTAAAGGGGTGTAGGCCTCTTGGCAGTAGTGTACATGTACGTGGGCATTTATTAAAACGTCATTGACAATAACATTCTATTATTTTTTTGCTTAGAAGACCTTATGAGTCAACGTAATCTTCGGAGCTGTTCATTCTTTTGTATGGATATCTGTTCATTTCATGATTCTGCTACGCGTCTTTATCATGTCCACATCATTCCTGGTATCCATTGCTTCTGGTATCCATCACAGATCTGCTTGAAAACGTAAGTTTTGCCGAAAGACGCCTAATTTGAAACAAACACACTGACGAAAGAATTTTCTGATGTAATTAAAACATCCCAACTGTTAATTGCAATCCGGTGATATGATCGCTCTATGGGAGGAAAACACACGTGGGAACATAGATGTTTTTTCAGGGATTTATTTTGCTGAATATTTAATGTCTCATTCGCAAAGATTGGGGCATGTGTAAGTTAAACACATTCCCTGGAATATTGCTGAGATCGGCGTTAAACAACAAACAAACAAACAAATAGAAAGTGTGGATATGATAGTGGTTAAATAATTTAAAGGACATGATTGCATCATGCCCCAACGGCTTGGGACGTTGCTCATAAATGGATTGAACATTCAGAGGGCAACGATACAGCTGACATAGTTCTGATTGTAGGAGTTTCCGAAATCCAAAATGTTACAAATTAAAACGAATCCAGTTCCATCTTCTTCTTCACTGCAACTGTTGCCTAATGGTCTTGAGCTACTGACTTGAAAGGAATATGGCTCTTGGAGGACCAAGAAGCAACCATTAACTACATCATCTGGAGCAACTCGATAATGAAGCTGTGATGGAACACTGTCTACAAATGAAATATAGATGCAAAAACTATCTGAGGAATGATGCACCCTCTCCTAACTAACTTTATTTGTGAGAAGGAAGTCTGAATGCAGGTTTCATCTTCCCGGCCAACGAAGTACAATGTTGAAAATGAAATAATGTTTTCTCTTTTAAGATTTTAATTTTCATTTGTCTTAACATTCTTTTGATTGATTATCCACGTTGCATAATCATCCTTATCTTCTTTGGGTAAAATCGTCAAATCACAACGGGTCTCCCTATATTCCCAAGCCGATAGAAACAACCATGTTGGCAAATGGATGCTTTTAGAATCCGAGATATCAGGCACTGTAGGCTCTCACTAATTGATAAATGTCAATATACCTAACGACTACCAGCTTTGAAGTAGATACTTCTACATTACACAGCTCAATCAATACTATACTACAGAGGAGCAACGTCAAACTGTTCGCATCAAACAGCAAAGCATCATCGATTCAAACTGTGAACATGGCAGGAAGTGTATGTTTTGCAATTAGTCTGAATATTATTTCATTCATGTCCGTAATATCAGATTCAAGGATAAAATTATGTGAGAGTGTTTGTTTAAATACCTCAATGTGCGCGCCGTCCGAACATGAAGTGTTTGCCTTCACATGCCGCATGAAAAGTAATTCTACAATGGGACGTCGCAGGGACATCGACAATCTGGTAAGTACAATGTCAAAGCCATTGTTTTGAGATACAATGTATGCCCTAAAAGAGATAAGTATACAAATTCTAAAGTTCGATATTTGTGGCGGAGGGGTGTGGGTAGAGTTGTGTGTTTGTTTTTGGGTAGAGTCATATTTGTTTCCATTTTAGAGACTGAGATTTTTGTATATCACATTTCAAATTTTACATATTGAGTAAAATGTAAAAAATGTATCACTGTTCACTAAAACAGAAACGTGATTTTAAAACAGAACAAAGAAAATAGCAGTTTAATAGAGAACTTTAATATCAAACAAGGCCATGTGTAGCAAAAAGCCTATCCGGTCAGTTTGCTGTTTTTCCTCAAATTGACAGAAAACATGTCAATTTGACATGCTTGACATAGTGGACATAAATAGCAGAACGTTTGATGTAAACTGACGAAAAAGCGTCATTCTCGGCATGGTACTGAAAAATCATTTTGACAAAAGACGTATCTACCTGGACATTGGCTGTTTATGTGTATAGTGATAGGATCATGTCTGCTGGGGAGTAGGCGATTAGATAATGGGTTCTAATGGTTGGTGTGATGTGATGGTGGGGGTCAGTGGTTGAAGAAGTCGGATGTCAAATTCGAAATCTGCCTTTTGCTGCTTCTGATAAGTCGACAAATGTCAGCTGGACTCATCAGTGAGAACAACACCGAGTTTCCGAGTTTATTGAGAGTGATGGGAGGATTTTCCCAATGGCATCCCAGACTTGTTCAATGGGGGAAAGGTCAGGATTGAGAGCTGGTCATGGCATGACGTGGATTGGAAGAATAAGGTCACAACATGGCACGATGAGCACGTGCATTATCATCTTGAAAGATGAAATGTTGGCTAACTCGTGCAAATGGCACCACGAGCAGTGCAATGATGATGCACCGATAGGATCGACTCTGTCATGGAAAATATTGAGTGCCTTAAGATGTCTACAAAGTCGTTTCCTTTGGGCATGGAAGTCAAGAGTGAACCTCGATTCGTCAGAAAACATGACATAAGCCCAACGTTGATTTCCCCACTGCTGAAGTTACCAATACCACTGATGCTTCTGATTCAAATGACGTGCATTAAGTTGTGGAATGACACGTGGGCCATCTGAATAGTTTATTTTGTGGAGCTTTAGCACCTTCCGTTGAAGGCGCTCTGGGAATATTCATGAGCCTAGTGTTATGCTAAAAGATATGCATGACGTCACAATGAGAACGGAGTCACTACGCATGCATGTTAAGAATATGAAGAATACAACCTTTGTTAAAATGTCTAGGAATTCTTTAGGAATGCCATTGCAGATATATACTAGAATGATGATCATCAAATGGGATATCGCCTCAAATGTGGAATTTCTAAGAATGCCATTGAAGCTATTGGAGTGAATGAGTGAGTAAGTTGGGGTTCACGCTGCTTTTAACAGTATTCAAGTTATATTGCGGTGTGTCAGCTTAATGTGGGAGAAAAGACCGAAGTGATGCAGGTCTCAAACGTTTACCACTTCGGTGAAACCCACAGGCCTGGTATGGCGATGACAAACCTAGAAACATAATCGGGGCGAACCAGGATTCGAACCAACAATCATAGGTTACTGGCGAGCCTCAGGTACGCAACTCTGGACAGCGAATCGTGGCGCCTTGGACGACTGGGCCACCTGTACCCTCGAAGCTATTTGAGGGCAGTCTGGGTAGATACCTTTGGTCAAAGATACATACTTGGATGATCATCTTCAACTGGAATGTCACCCTTTCGTAAAAGAATGCAACAGTAATCGATCCCTTGATACAGCTACTCAGTGAGAATGTGGAATGTCGTCATCAAGAAAAAGAGGAGAATGTACTCATTTACCATCGATCGTCACAGCCGACCACAAGGAAATATATATTTTGTTTGTGCTTACAAAATCCAGGCGAACCATTTATTTTGGAGAGAAATAATCGTAGTCAACCAATACCATAAACCATTTTCACGCGAATAAATGAATAAATAAACAAATGTAGTGTGGTCTCTACTTTATTCACACCGTGATATATTTCATGACTTGATTTCCAACTCTGAAAAACCTGCTTCACTCATTTCGCACCCCAAGTTTCCTATCTAAACCCTGAATCTGACCATACACGTCCTTTTTAAAATATATATAATTCACACGATATATTATTCATCCCAAATATACTGAACAACAAAAGTTCCTGTGACATTTAATAAGACTGAATGCAAAGTTATGTTTTTTACCAAATCTGAAACCATTCCAGTTTGCAACAGATAAAAGACTCCTGTAAGTGTTCAAATGGTTTAACTTGCCATACTGACTTCAGAAAATGCGTGATTTCATAAAAAACAAAACATGAACATGCCAAAATGTCAATTTCCAAATCAATAGCATGTGTGTCCACCTCACATCTTTGTCTCATGGAATTGACAAAGCGTCGCACAAAGTCCTGTGGGACATTTCTCCATATCTGCTGGAGCATGTTTCAAAGTTCCTGGAGTGTCTGTGGAACACGTGGTTGACGTCGAAGGCGCCGATCCATCTCATCCTAAATGTGCTCGATTGGTTAGAGATCAGGGGAATGAGCCGGCCGGGAGATGACATTCAAGTTGTTGTGTTGAAGAGAATCCTGAACAAGTCGAGCAATATGAGGCCGGGCATTGACATGTTGAAAGGTAATGCCTGGGCCATGACGACGCAAAAACGGTAGAACAACAAGGATGATTTCGTCGCAGTAGCGCTGTCCATTGAGATTTCCCTCTACCAATATCAAACGGGTCCTCTGTCTTGCTGTAATCCCACTCCATACTATAACGCTGCCGCCCACAACCCATCTTCTTCCATGACACAATGATTGACACACCTCTACGTCGGTACACTCGAATCCGCCCATCGCTTTGGCTGAGGTGAAAACGAAATTCGTCAGTGAATAGAACTTGTCCCCACTGCATGGCCATCCAGCGTAGACGCTGTCTGCACCACTTTAAACGTGCTTGACGGTGGTTTCCTGTCAAAATGGGACGTCTGGCGGGTCTTTTGGCGACAATCCCTGCACTTCTGAGGCGGCGACGTACGGTTTGTGAAGATATTCGTCGAAGGCCAGGGATGCTTCTTGCAGTCACTGTTGCTGGCTGAAATCGATTTTGTAGGTGTGTTGTTCGAATCCAGTTGTCTTCTCGATTACTGGATACAAGTGGCCTGCCACTCCGAGGATGGTTTCTGACTGCGTTCGTCTGTTGCTAACGTTGCCATAAACACCAAATGGTTTTTTTCTGTGGACGTTAAATTGTCTTGCAACATCACGTTGACTCGATCCTGCTTCAAGCATACCAATGGCTCGCAGACGCACATTTTCGGACAGGCGTGGCATTTCGTAATGTTGAATTATTGCGTAATTTGGTTGTTTTTCTGAGAGGTTGTTGTCAGCACGATGCTAAACAATGCATATGGAATCCCGTTAACGCACTTGTTTTTATACCCATTCGTGGGTAGTGAAATGAATTGGGCTTGCATAAAAGTAAACTTTTGCATAGAATGCATGCTTTTCTGTAGCAGTTGCGATTTTGTGACTTGATTCCATACATCTACTACAATATTGAAAACCAAGCTTTACTTGTTTGACAAATACACTAAAATATTGGTGTCACAGGAACTTTTGTTGTCTAGTAGATGATGAAATAATATATTTATGTTATAAAAGCTAGTTTGAAATGAAACATCCCAAGTTATTATGAACAGTTTCACAATATTTTGTCATACTCCTCATGAACGTTTATCATTATAGTCTGTTTTCAATGAAAACACAAGTTCCTCGGGTAGTTGACAAACATTACAAAAAGTCATAATCTCAACGATGGTGTTTTCCAAATCCTGTTATGATTCACAAAACACATATCGTCTGTATAGCATGTATCCTTTATTCCACACGACTTAAGAACTTGTCTGATGCGTTAAGAGTATGTTAAGTTTATTGTCTTCATTTACTTGCCTCAACCCTGTACTGTGATAAATAATTGGCTTATAGAAATAACCGTCCCCCTACGGTAACCTGTGTTTAAGTTACAGTACCATGTTTAGAGATAATACGTTAGTATCTACTCTGAAACGTAATGTCGGCCCCATCCCACATCTTTTGTCAACACACGACTGGCTGTGTGAATGGACGGGACACTTGTTGTAACCTATTGCCTAGCCCTGGAAATTTGACCTGGATGGGAAAATACCTCAGGCAATCCTAAACACAGGTTGCTGCTGTGTTAAAAAAATGTTTTATCATTTTGTAAATTTTCGTTTATAAATATCCATGCGTGATACTATTTCACACATTTACAAAATGATAAAACATTAAAATAACAAGCGAATGGGAAGATATTTATAACAAACGAACAAATGGTTTAAAACTAATATGTTTTATAGTTGTCACAAAGGTTTGAGAGAACAGTCACACCTAATAAAGAATAACAGTGTCCAACAATTAAAGAAATGTTTTTCTCCTATTGGTAGTCTTGGTCACTCGTTTCAACATCAGCATTATCAGATTCCTTCTTTCCGTCGATAGAATAGAAATTGAATAGAGTCACATAATGAGAGTTCAGAGCAATGTCACGTGATTCTTTACCTCTAGGAAACAGTCTTTCCAAGAGCAGAACATTAATCACACTTTTCTGATGTGATGTACGTGTAAACGGTTGAGATATGCGTTTATCATCTTTTGTTTCGGACATCAAGGCATCTAAAACAATTATGTAGTTCTTCTTGGCATAAAAAATTGTTCAACCTGTAGATTGTAACGAATGCCTTTGATAAAAGTCACATATGGTATAGTTTTACTTATGGTATCATAAAGAGGTTGCCACTCAGTGTAACACCATATGATGTTGTTAGGTATTGGTTTGATGAGTCCTCTTTGCAGTATCTGACAAACAAACACAGTCTTTCCACAACCACTTGGCCCAACCAAGACCATATTAGAAGGAATAGAAAAATTGAATGTTATGGCAGTATTATGTATCTGTTGGGGAGAGGGGGAAGGGAGGAAGAGGAGGGGCTAAAGGGCCTGATGCATCTGTCTTCTGTGTCTCATCATATTATCATATCTTGAAAGAGTTTCCTATATTCTGGACATAGAGATTACTACACCCTGTTTCTGTTTCTTACACACCCTAAAATCGCACCTTTTTAGCATCGAAGCAGTGTATTTTGTCTATTCTTATGATCGCAGTGGCGCATTAATACATAACACCATGGTCATGAGTGACGTCATCCGATGTACTGCTCACTAGTCATAAATAATGTGACCCTACACAAAAAGGTTTCTGTCATATCTGTGGATTATCAAGGCGATGATGATAATGCAAACTCGATAAGATAAAAAAACATGCTGGATGCCGAGTTCATAATTTTCACCTCAAAGAAATTACCAAATATGTAGAACAATGTTTACTTCCGTATGACATCACTACCGGTGACCAACTTTTACAAAATGGTGTGTTCACTGACAACAGTACCCGGGATTTTTAGAGGAGGATTTTCGTTGATTGAGCGATCATACATAAATGCGTCATGTAAGTAATCAGAACATCAGACAATCTGCGTACTATTATTTGTTTTATGTTTTCTAATGCAACTGTGAGAATTAGTCAGAAATACAGATAACTGCCGTTATCTTTACATGTGTCACACAGAAAGAACCGCGATGATATTGATGGAATACTGCTAAGAGCGGCGTAAACTCATACTCACTCACTCACACAGGACGGAAACTTTCACGATTTCTGTTAAATTTACCTGATCATTGCAATGTATATATTTGGAATGCCACAATTTCTAGTATTTCTATTCTGTCTACATTTTGCATTTGCTTGTCTTTTTAGTTTTGGGCGTACACTAGTTGCAGATAGCTGGACTTTTTTACCCATGTCTATCTTAAGTCATCTTCCCCTCACAACATCTTCCGCTGAAAATGATTTATTCAATGTTTTATTGTCCATCATCATTAGAAAACGTGAGTATGTGTAAGCAGACTGAATAGTTTATACTCCAATACATGACAAAAACACAGGACTCTATGCTAACAGTTTATTGAATACAATGGGCATTTGAAATAAGGTGGCATCTGGAATAGGTCTAAACGCGGTAGTTGCGCTTCCTTAAGTCTTTCTCAGTCAGTACAGACATTATGGATCCAGAAATATGTCCAAATATGTTTACCAATTGCTGGTATGTTTGTGAACTTGATAGATTTAATATTGTTAGCTCGTCCTACTTTCCTGGTTGTGACATCTCATCTCCAGCATTACGTTTTATGGCCATAGTTCTCACCTGTGCAGCCTCGTTTCTTGCCACTACATTTCGATTGTGTGATGTAATTTCTATATTCGGAGTACTATCTCCCTGCTTTGAAGAGGGCACATGTTTCGCTGCAATATGGGTATTATATTTGATAAACTTCTTGAGATCCGGAATGTATAGTTTTCGTTCCATTGTTATTAATATAGGAAAGGATATTGTCCTATGAGAAGTGATATGTTCACGTCCTCTTCCAGAAATGGGTACAGAGTTCCTGTAGGTCATTAAAATAAATTATAATATAGGTGATATCTTTCACAATCGCCATGTTTGGATGATAAGCAATAATCACAAAACAATCAGACACTGATCAGAAGAGTGTTTTATTTATGTAAACACTTGTTCTAAGTGCAGCATTTTTACATCACGTGTCTTTAATTCGTCAATCCACTGAGCTGTCTTAAATTGGGCATTATGATAATCTGTACATTGACATTGACATAAAGTGAATGGCGACAGAGGTTGTCTCGAACCAGCTGAATTCACTTTTTAATCGCGTGACCACCATTGACCTCAGAAATGCCCATGTTAAAGAACTGATTGACTTTATCTTGCTCAGACAAGTGTGATCTTGTTGTCCTTCTCCGTCAAATATACAACTAAAGAAGAACTAAACACCGAGACGTTTAACGATTTTACCGAGTAACACCTTCTCAGTAAGGATTCAATATACTGGACGACATGGACAGCTTCAACTTCATCCGCTAAACCTTCTGTGGGCGTATTTTCTTGACAGTGACTCGTTTGCTCACATCATCTTGAAATCTGGTCTGCACATCGTGAACACATTTGACTCTTGAAACATGGGATGACTGTACAATGACTGTTTCATTGAGCTGGTCAGCTCCACGCAACACATATTTCCACGTGTAGAAAATGGCTCTTTCACCTGTCACCCTTCTTTAAATAGAACAAACGTATTCAGTTATATGATTGTTTCTGACTTCCATTAATATTTTCCCTAATAAATTCTGTCCTATCCATTTCGATGGAAATACAATGTTGGGTCATGTGGACAGAGTCCAACACCCCAACGTTTATCATAAGGACTAGCCAGAATTCTAAGAGTATCAGAATATCTTTTAAGTAAGCAGACTGACGATATTTTGTAAGATATGCTTTTCGCACAACATCACAGCCAACACTGACCCACTTCCTTTGGATAAACTGTCTTAACACGTTTACTGCCCTCCACGTGATGAACTTTTTAAAATCTCCACGGCTGTGTCCCAATCTCCAAATGTCACTGCTTTGCTATACATGCACAGTTAGATTCTTTGTCATCGATATGAATGACAGTATCGTAGTGTTGAGTGAAAGGAGTTAACTTGGAATAAAACAATACGAACCTATCTATTATCATTGTTGCCATGATGAGATGTTCAAACACACTAAGGTTTTCATAACTCGACTAAGCAGTTGAAGATGGAAAGACAAGCGAATGTATGCTTGCTATAAATATAGAAATAAAAAAAAATAGAAATAAATTTTGAATTCAATGGCTGTTGGTAATCCTTTTTAGCATCATTTAAAATGAATGGTTCTGTTTTATTATTGTGAAGAGAGCTTGGCTAGGTTAAAAAGAGAAGTGCATTAACACATGTCCACATTCTTTCACCAAAGGGCGACACTGCATTTGATGATGATCCTTCTAGTATATATCGGAAGGAATCTACCCTGACTACATTCCAAATAGCTTCAATGGCATTCCTGAAGAATTTGCAACCGAGTTGTTGCAGTTTTTGCCCTTGGGCTTTCAGAGCGGCGTCAATCATCGACGTTATGTGTTCGATGACATCAGGCCCACAATCTGCTGCTGACAGATTGAGAAAATGTTTGGGCAAAAATATTCAGAGGTGTGCCCACCTGCAGAATGCCTGTGGCACATAAACGTTCAGCACGTTGCAACCGTCGCACAATCAACACTGTGGCTTCCTTAATGATTAAATGTGTTAATAAAAGGTCCTTGAGAGTTTGATTCCACGAAAACGCTTCTGCTCACAACAGTCTGAGTCACAACGGTAAACCTCGTACACTACCCATTACACGTGCTGTCCGAGTTCACGTGCTTCATGACTGAAACATTATTGTGTTTGGGAGCTTGATTTCTTCGGAAATGTTCTTGCCACATAAATTACTTTCATTGTCAGAGAGTTTCAAAGTATCCCAAACTTTTGCATAGAATGTGTGTGTATGTGTTAATGTTAGTAAGTAAGGGGAATGATGCTTAATGGGCAAGCTTAACCAACAACTGTTTCAGTCATATCACAGTGGGACAAGTCAATAACCGTGTCCAGGATACAACACAGTGACTTCATGATGCAATCTCTGGAAATGGAAGATTTGAAATGATTATTAACAAATAAGCGTTGCAGGCATACTGTCATCGTCATGTCTCGATGTCAATGATTGTGGCTTGGATCACGTGATACTCTTTGTTGATGAGGATGACCATATTAATAAGGATGAGATTCTTTTCAAGCAGAAGGGGCTGAGTTTTTACCTCACACCCCTAGAAATCAACTGGTCCACCCCTTAACAACAAGATATATATTCAATTGCAACGTTAAAGCATGTGTTTTCATTGATCTATATCATTTAATTAACAAAACATGAACTCAAACCTCGTCACAGTTTTTAACAATATTTAATTAATTTAATTGGTTGGCTAGGATTAGGGTCAGGGTTAGAGTCAGTGTCTATTTGAGGTGAGTCTCGTGCGATTTGAATTTTCACAGTTCCATACACATGTCACATCATCAATCGGATGTTGTGCACCTGGGCTTTCTTTCCTCTATATAATTAGACAAAAGACCTCAATATGTACATGTCATCTCGCAATCAGTTTTCACGTTCAATATTTTACAATGAACTCTTCAAGATTTTGCATTTTGTTCTTAAAATAACTCTTCCCCTCTCTCAAAATATCATATTTGAAATTGAGGTCATACTGGATTTTTTAATCCGGGGAAGCTTCTGTGATGTTTTCGACATTCGAACTCTTCCTTTGTTTTCGTTTTACTGACAGTTGGTCATGACTTGAGGCATGGTGTCAGCCGCGCAAGCTGTGTATTCATTACATGACTAGTTACAGTCATCTTTGATGAGAGATGTCGTGGACGATTTTTTTATAATTCACTTCATCAAGTAGATTTACGGAATGTTTATATTGAGTTATGTATTATTGCTTCTGGAAAACTGAATTCTATATATTGCTGTTTGTTTGGTTTATAATTTTACACCACCTTTTTGCAAGCAGAATCAAAGTGGGGGACATCCTCAAACACTGTACAGAGGTGGTGAATCGAACCGTGACCATTGACGTGACGAGGGAACGCATGGACCAATTGGCCATCCGACCATCATCTATGGAAATAAGAATTATAGGGCTAACAATTCACATTAACATCCTACACCCTGGGGGCATTGATGTGTAATTGCATGTATAAATGAATCTAATATGTCTAGATTTGTTCTTCGATACTTGACACTTGATAATTTTCTACTGGTTACTTTTGGACATCTGGTTTAAAATATACTGTTGACTGACTTCTTGTTCTTGTTCTTCTTGTTCGTTTTGTTATTGTTTTTCTTCTTCTTCTTTAAATACTTATAAGATGTGGATTTTCCTGATTTGACAGTTTCGTATTTGGTGTTCTACGAAATAGTAATAATCATCGCATCATTATCGATATTTTTATTTGTTATTTTATCATTTTTATCATTTTTTGTGATATGACAGATCCCATCTGCAGAATACCAAGCCACGATAATGGAACTTAAGTGTGTTACGATGGAAAGACAACCGAACCATTGGTGCGGTTTTGGTAAGTGGGATATTAAATACACAAACAAATATGACGTTTTCAGTAAATAGTATACAACATATGATAAGATAAACCATTCGGCACAAGTCTACAGCCGAATTTTATATTCGTCGTAGGCTACTGGTAACTTCGTTTGCTTTAAAGCAATATTGACGAGCTCAGTAATCATGACATATTTTGATGCACCCAGACCGTAGTCACTTACAACGTATAAGGCACCACTGCTGTGGACAACAATCAGGAAAATGAAATCAGATAAAGGATCTAGTTTTTCAATCGAAATCAACCGTGTCTTCCCTGACAAATCCTCGATTGTCCAGTGCATATTCGTTCCTTAATGCTGGATGCATCGGTTTCCATTCGCCACAAAGTTTCCTTGAGAAAGTTGCGTCACCACATCTGTTATCACTAACTTATTTGCTCACGCTCAAAAGGAAGATGTGGCGATACAACGCACTGGCCAATAGAGGATTTCACTGATACGACAGTCCGTTTTTCACTGCAACAACAACAACAACACAGTTAGCAATGAACAAGCTACAAAGCGCCCTTGCCTGTTCTGAAACACAAATGTACCAGCTGAAACCGGGATATGCTTTTCATAATAACATAACAGCATCCCCTGAAATCAATGGCCCTTCGGTTTCAGAGCTGTGTATTCTGACGGCGACACAGGAGAACGTGTCGCCCATGTTCGGGTTCACACTTTGGGAGATGAAACAGGCTTCTGGCTTCACTTACAACTGCACTCACAGCAAAATCAAGTTATCACATAAGGAAGTGATGGAGCAGAAAAGGCGCACAATTGCAGACGAGGGTAATGCGCTGAATATTGAATCAGGTGGAGAAAATGGACAAGACCCAGCCCCAGACATTGAAATCACTGCGAAACAGAAACGTAAGTCTTCTTACTAAAGCCGGTGAGTGTGAGTGTGGTATGTGGGTGTGTGTGAGGGTGTGTGTGAGGGTGTGGGTGTGGGTGTGGGTGTGGGTGTGGGTTATGGTGTGGGTGAGGGTGTGGGTGAGGGTGTGGATCTGTGTGAGGGTGTGTGTGAGGGTGTTGGTGTGGGTGTGGGTGTGGGTGAGGGTTAGGGTTAGGGTTAGGGTGTGGGTGAGGGTGAGGGTGTGGGTGTGGGTGAGGATGAGGGTGAGGGTGTGGGTGAGGGTGAGGGTGTGGGTGTAGGTGTGGGTGTGGGTGAGGGTGTGGATGTGGGTGAGCCTGAAGGTGAGGGTGTTGGTGTGGGTGTGGGTGTGGGTGTGGATGAGGGTGTGGGTGTGGGTGTGGGTGTTGGTGAGGGTGAGGGTGGGATTGGCGTGAGAGTCAGCATATCCTGTAAACATTTAACTTAATTTTGTTAAAGCTGATGCAAAATTGTTTCCCCTAACTATTACCGCCCCCTCCACTCTCTGTGAAATAGGGTTGATTATAGGGGGCATTTTGTAGCATTGCAATAGTATAGCAAACTTTTAGGGCAACATTATAAATATTAATATCTAATTTTATTACAAGTAATGTGTGTTTCTCAAAGTAGTATGTGATTTTTACTTCAACATATAATAGATGTTACTTTCTTCAGGTCAACCCAGTGGATACAAGAGAGTTAAGGCTGGTGAAGAAACTATCCATATCAAGAAATACAAGATGCTGAAGACATGGTACGGTGCATTGAACTACTGCCAGGGAGAAGGGGCAACACTTGTTAAGATCACCACTATGGAACGAAACATAGCTGTTATGGGCATACTTGGATTTGGAAAAGGTTTGTGAAGTCAGGCCATGCAATAATTGCAAGGAATCGTTTAGTATTTAAAGCGCAGACACACAATATGAGAAATGCTCATAATGTCAACCACTGATTTGTCTAGTCCACAGGGCGCCGAAAATTGCTGGTTGTGACTGTGACGCGATGGAGAGAAGGCGCCAAGACCACTTGATATTGCTCACGTACGCCTTGAGAAAACATGTAGATGATTATGTTTGTTTGTTTTTTAACGCTGCACTCTTCCAGCTCTATGACGGCGGAATGTAAATAATCATGTTTGGACCAGACAATCCAGTGATTGACATCATGAGCATCGATCTACGCAATTGGGATACGATGACATGCATCGACCAAGTCAGCGAGCCTGACTACCCAATCCCGTTAGTCGCCTCTTACGACGGAGATGATTTTGAGTCAGAGTATTACCTATATATTGGCTTTGTAACGTTGTTATTGGGTTTTTTTCATGGCTGACAAAGTTAAATTTACATATGTTAAAACAGCTTTATTTTATATTATTCTTTTGTTATTCTTTGTATCATTGTATGCATGTGCTTTGGTAGCTGGTCGTTCAAAGAAACAAAGAAAAGGAAATTACTTATATCATAATCAGGGATATGTTTGCTCATAATATGCCCATCAACTTGCCATAAAGTAGGTAATATTTAGATGATTGATACATGTACTCAATGTTGTTGAAACCTTGACCAGGAACAAGCATTTCATAACCCGATTAGCCAAAGAGCCATGTGCACGAGCATAAGGTTCGGGAAAGGACCGACACACAAAGTGTTCCCACAGTTGGGCATAGCATTCTTGAGGAGCTAGGGTTCTTTGAATGAATGTTAGCTGTGGTTTAAACAATTTAGACCACACCGATTTCGATGTTTAATAATTGAAACTGCCAGTTAAACCCTTCAGCGCCCCGAGCCTTGCGGTTTAACTTAAAATATTACTGCAAATCAATACATGTTATCTTTCATCTTTATTGTACAGTAAACGGTTATAACGAACTAAAAGGGACCACCAATTGTAGTTCGTTATAAGCATATATACAGCATATATGCAACACATGGCCGGGGCTAACAAGTAAGTTCGTTATATCGGTCAGTTCGCTATAAGCATGTTCGTTATAACCGTAGTTTACCGTATATGTCATTTGTTATTTACTTATTTTGTTCCAATTGTATTAAGCAACCGTCAACGGGGATCGCAGAATGACCAGAATACTCGAACGAGAGTTTATTTAAGTGTAGTAAAACTTTCTACATGCTTAGTAAATCAAATATTGCAACTAAGAAGATTATCAAATATCACTTATTTAATTAGTGTAATTTACTACATAAAACAAGTAGTTCTTTGAAAGGTGGATAGTAATCTCTTCTGACTGATTAGTAAATCTACGATAGCCCCACGATGATTCATCAGCAAAATCCCGTCGTGGAGGTCTAAGACTTGCAGCAAAGAGGGTTTAAGTGATCCTGGCTCAGTCAGGCTGATTAGGCTCATCACAGGGCCCTTGTCCCCTCTACACGCAGCCCAGACAGCGAATATGACTTCTCCCAGGATGCGCTGCCTTTGTCAAACTGACACAAAACTTTTCGGAGAATGTGAAGACTCCCCAACACTGCAGCTCTCTGTATTACCCAGATTGTCAGAAGGGCTGGTAACAAACCCGAGTACTCTACCCAATGTCAACATCGGGGAGTCGGAGAACTTGGTACTTGATTTGCAAGCGTGACAATTCGAAACCGAGGTCTACATTTCTGCAATGTTTTTTCCTGAATCTTGTCAATCACATTAGTGTCAAATGGGACAAAACATTCAATGATATTAATGATTTCATTGGATTTATGAAAAAGGACAAGATCAGGTTTGTTGTCCTGGATACGTCTGAGGCTGTATATGGGCCTATTCCAAAGGATTTTGTATTTATCATTTCCATGACACCCTCCACATATTCCGGGTCGTACCATGGATAGACCTCTGTGTCACAAGCATGGCGAGGACGGTAATAAAATGATCGAGCCACCCCATCATGTCGCTTAAGATACTGTCCTTGCCAAAGCTGGGCATTTCATATTCATATTTCATATTCACATTTTGGTGCAAAATCACGGTTTCGAGTTGGAATTGACTGGTCCTGAGCAGCAAACAGAAAGTCTTCTGTTTCACTTTTCAGGCCAGTCGACTTCATCCAAATGAAGGACCCTGCAGGATTGCTGATCTTCTCATCACACTGCACATAAACTCGTTCAGAAAGCCTCTCCTTAAAAACAACTGAGTCTGGGCCCATTTGATTTGGCACTTCCCTTGGTTGATACTCATTTCTGTACCGTCCAGCAGTACAGAACCATCAACAAAATCAACACCAAAAGTGGGATTATATCCCACATCCTTGGCTCGTTTTAGAAAACTGTGGAATGCCTTGTTTTCATCATGAGTCTTGACATGATTCACAAGAGGATCATCAGACAAATAAATGTGTGCAAAAGTGCACAAAACTATTCTATCATGAAGAGCCTCCACATTAATCAAACCCTTATTATTATTATTATTATTATTATTATTATTATTATTATCATTTGACACGCAATAATTGAAACAATAATTAAAACAGCCTTGAATACGACGTTTAACCTGAATTCACACACTTATGTTGAAATTTCAGATAAAGCGTGGGTGGGACTACGAGATGTTCATGGCAACAATACTTACTTCTGGTGTGATGGAAGTCCTCTGACATACACCAACTGGAACCGAGGGGAACCAACATATTATTATGCGGGGGGAGATGAGGATTGTGTAATGGCCGAGAAATATATTTACAAACTTATTTGGAATGACGTCTCTTGCAACGGATGGAAATATCCGTTTGTTTGTGAAATTGCAGGAATGACGATGTAGCAGTATTCGCGTCTATTTAATTCGATACCATGCCATGTCAAATGATATTTGTGATTCACATGGAAGTTGGTGTTTTAACTCAACGTGCATCACCTGAACACTTCACTGACTTGGAGTGGGACATTACTAGGGGTGTTAATCTTACCAAATATGTCTATGTTACTGGTGATATGAATGCTAGAACGAAGTATCTTCCCAATAACATTAAAATGGATGACTTTTTCAGGAAAGTGAGGATATCGATGAAGATATCCTTCAATCAAGCGTGCAAATCCTCACAGGTAACGGTTTAAGTTTCGACAGGATACCAATTCCTATGGACATGACCTGTTAGATATATGTAAAACTATTGGTTTATATATAGATAATGGACGCGTAGGGGATGACTAATGTCCCTCACGTGTAAAAATGCAAGTGTTGTAGACTACTGTTTAGCCACTTCAGAGCTGTTTCCGTGTTTTCGGATATTCATGTGTACAGTTAACATTGATGTGTGTCAAGAATATTACCGTTTGTGTTGTTGTTTAACGCCGCACTCAGCAATATTCCAGCTTTATGACGGCGGTCTGTAAGTAATCGAGACTGGACAAAATAATCAAGTGATTGACATCATGAGCATCGATCTACGCAATTGGGATACGATGACATGCCAACCAAGTCAGCGAGCCTGACCACCCTATCCCGTTAGTTGCCTCTTTCGACAAGCATAGTCTCCTTTTACGGCAAGCATTGGTTACTGAAGACCTTATCTACCCCGGATCTTCACGGGTCCAACTATAATACTGACAGTATTGGACACGATGTTGTCACTAGTTTCCATAGAAGAAAGCAAATAAACAAGTTGGACCCTAAGAAAAGTGATTTCTTTATCCAGCATATAGATATAGATATGTGTTTGGTTGAAGATCTATGTAAACAAATTAATAACATTGAGACTGATGCTGCACAGCGTCGAACGGGTTACAAATTATAATCTGTGATCAATTAATTTCCCAAGCTTAAAGTACGTTTGGCCTTAAAGTTGGCACTCAAACATCTCACATGAATTCAAAAACGTGGTTTGATGCAAACTGTAAATCAACTCACAAACAGTATCATAAAAGCAAACGGAAGTTTGGAAAAAAGGAAAGTGATCATAATCGGCACATATTTTTATCTGCAAGCAAAAGTTACAGCACAAATCTAAAGAAATCAAACAGGTCATATAAACGTAAATGTACTGAAAAGCTGCGTGAAACAAACGTAAAAATCCGAAGGAATTCTTGAATATTTAAAAGATTTTAATGATATTAGGTGTACTAATAATAAGAAACAGACGTTTCGGATTTCCGAACACCCATTTCACATATACTGAACCCCAAAGAAACGTCACCTCAAGTAACAAAGCATAAAGAGTTGTCATATACATGTTTGGGTAATTTTGGCAAAGTTTTCAAAATTTAACATTACCTTGTCCGGAAAAAATGAAATTTGATGATAAAAAAACAAAGAAGATGACAATAACCGATCGCCCAAACGCCTCACGGCAACGGCGATGGTAGCCCGATGTATGTTCCGTGCTAATTGAAATGCACATGCATTCCCCATATCTTGCCCTATAAAAATCCACCCATATCAGATAACATTCATTCGTTATTGAATTGCTACCACATGCCAAGATTGACAAGAAATCAGCGACACCAAACCCTTGAGCACCAGCATTGGTGCCACCAGCAGTGGAGAAGAGTCCTCTTCTCAGTCGAGAGCCATTACTGTATCTCAACAGCAGATGGCAGAGAGAGAGTCTGGCGACGCCGTGGGGAACGTTATGCGGATGCTTGTGTTGTTGAGAGAGACTCGTGGGATGATCTGAGCATCATGGTGTGGGGTGGAATCGGTCTTGCACAGAGGGTCTGCCCTGTTATCTTCCAGAACATCGGTCCAGGGAGAGACAATGGTATCAAAGCAGCTCGGAACATTGATTAAGTCTTGAGACCACACGCCATACCTCATTTTGGACGTCGCCGCAACCATGAATTTCAGCATGATAACGCCCGTGCCCACACTGCGAGAGCAACAAGAGACTTCCTCCAGCAGAATGGCATCAGAACCATGCAGTTGCCTACCCTTAGTCCCGATTTAAATCCCATTGAGCACTTGCGGGACGGGATTCAAAGACGGTTTAATGACGTCCGACCAAGGCCGACAACTGCAGCTGAACTGCGTCAGGCGTTCCTCAGAGTGTGGGTTCAAGTGCCTATGGCCTTCATCAACCGCCGCATTCATTCCATGTATCGACGTTGCGTGGCAATCATCAATGCACATGGCGGACACACGAGATACTGACTTGTGATAGTATTTTCTCAGAGATTAGTGTTGTGTTTTACTTTAAGAACATTTGACACTTTAATTTCAACCTTGATGATCAGTTTTGTCAAGTTTCATCTTTTTAATAGTTCTCAAAGTATGTTTACAGTGTTTGGACAAATAAGGTTGCTCATATATCTACCAATGGTGACGTTTCTTTTGCGGGTCAGTATATTTCACATGAAAATGCCTGGTATTCGAAAGTGTTTTGTGTGTTAATATCATTATTTGGATGTGCAAAAACATTATGTTTATAAAAGGAACCACGTTCCTGTTTTAATTAATAAAAAATAACAGAAAAAAATTGACAACGGAAGTCACTGATTTACAAATAGCTACGTCATAGAGCAAAATCCTAGGATGACGTCACAAACAAGAAACGTGACGCCAGTGACGTCACAAAGCAATAGAATAGATAGCATCTGGTCGTTTGGGAAAAGCGGACTGCGATCAAGTTACATTTTCCTGCGGGTTTCTGATAACATTAACTTTATCTATTTTGGCTGTAACACTTGTTTTAACGTTCACATCTAGTACATGATGTATTCAATTGTGAACGTTACGCCTTGCAGATATAGTTTTATTCTACTTTACTATGACATTGTATACGACAACTAAAGACACCATAACTAATAGTATGTGTTGCCCCATAATTCAAAGCCATAACATGGAATAGTTGTTATCATACAATCATACATACTGAAGGGCAAGTAAACTCAACAAAGCAATTTTTCAGAATTTAAAAAATAAATTGTCCCTCGAAAAATACTTGCAACAAATAATAATGCGCCAGCCTGCTGAAAAAATACATTGCCTGCACTAACACTTTCATTGTTGAAAGGTCTTAAACAAAGTAGAGACAATTTATCGATTACAACTTCTTTATTTACTGTAAAATGTCTATTTTGTCATCCTTCAACTTCTAAGTATTAACTATCAAACAATTCGTTGAAAGGTATTGTTCTTAAAAAAAACAATTCAGGCTCATGGTTTAAAAAAGGTTGCTGAAAACATATCTTATTTCGATACAAAAACCCAGACACCCCAGAATATTAAATGGGCAATCCCTAAGAGGGCTGGATCGACACTTGGTGTTAGCCAGATACAAGTTCGCAATTAAGACCAAACGTCAAACTTCCATTCATTGCAACTCTTCCCACAGATGACTTTGTCACGAAGCCCAGTTTCACAAATCATCTCGAGGGGTGGCACCCAAATGTGTACATATTTATTGAGATACTGCAGGTTGAGCAGGATAATACTGCGATCACAAACTTCAAGGTAGTTTGATGCCGCCCAAGAAGTATCGAAACCTAGTCTGTGCCCTAGGGATGTAGAAGAGACATCTTCGTGCCAACCAGAAACCAGTGATCGATTGTCAGGATGCCGTTTCACATTAAGATGTACTGTTAATTATGTAAATGGAAATGTTGAATGTGAATTTGAACAAATAAGAACATGTTTTATACAGTGCCAATTCTTTTTATCAATGATTATTTAATATTTTAAAGTAAACGAATGCTGAATGTACGGATGTATATTGCATTAACAGGATGGGGATTATCCCTTCAGGTTGGCAAGCTGCTGGACAAGTAGAAAGTCATCGTTTATGGAACCCAAACAGGATGTCAGTCGAACGAAGATCGTTACAGACATTAACTGATATTTTATTTATTAACAATTCCAAGAACAAAGGTTGTTTCATACACATAGCAATGTTTTTTTTTTGGATTAACAGAAATAACAACACTTTCAAACAGACTGTCATTTTTTCTAAACCTCTGAACGGAGAAACTGAGTTCATCATATTCAAGATGTTTATTAAACAGCATTTCGTACATAAAGTCAAAGAAACTCACAGTTATCCATTGCAATCCACTGTTCATGAAATCCGTAAAACACCTTGACGTTATGCGGAATAAGGAAAATCATTTCTGACCGGATCTCCCCTGATCTCTCCCACCTATCTGATCTCACCTACGTCCTTCCTTATCTCCCCAACCTGTCTGATCTGTCTCACCTTCATCCTGATCTCTCCCATCTGTCTGATCTTACTTACCTTCTTCTTGATTTCCCCCACCTGTCTGATATGACCTCCTTTCTTCCTGATTTCTCCCACCTGTCTGATCTCACGTACCTCCTTCCTGATCTCCACCACCAGTCTGATATCACCTACCTCCTTCCTGATATCCCCGATCTATCTGAACTGACCCACCTCCTTCCAAAACTCTCATCTCCCTCCTACACGATCTCCCCCGCCTTCCTGATCCCCTCCACCTTTCTGATCTCACCCATCTGTCTGATCTCTCCCACGTGTCTGAACTCACCTACCTCCTTCCTGATCTCTCCCAATTGTCTGGTCAACTTGCTTCCTGATCTCTTCCAATTTCTGATCTCACCTTCCCTCGTCCTTATCCCCTCCACCTGTCTCATCTCAGCCACCTGTTTCATCTCTCCCACATATCTGACCTCACCTACTTCCCTCCTAATCTCTCCCACCTGACTGATCTCACCTTCCTGATCTCCTCAACCTGTCTGATCTCACCAACCTCCTTCCTGGACTCTCCCACCTGTCTCATCTCACTTCCCCTCTCCTGATCCCTCGCACATGTCTAATCTGACCTATCTACTAATCTCCCATTCCTGTCTGATCTCAGTTCCCTCCTTCCTGATCTCCTGCACCTGTCTGATATCACTTACCTCCTTCCCGATCTCCCCCACCTGTCTTATCTCAACTAACACCTTCCTGGTCCCTCACAACTGTCTGATCTCACTTACCTTCTTCCTGATCTCCTGAACCTGTCGGATTTTACCTTCACCCTTCCTGGTCCCTCCCACCTGTTACATCTGACCTACCTCCTTCCTGCTCTCTCCAACCTGTCTGATCTCACCTTCCCTCATCCTGATCTCTCCCTCCTATCTGATCTAACCTTACTCCTTCTTGATCTACTCCACCTGTCTGATATCAACTAACTCCTTCTTGATCTACTCCACCTGTCTGATATCAACTAAATCCTTCTGGATCTACTCCACCTGTCTGATATCGACTAAATCCTTATTGATCTACTCCACCTGTCTGATATCAACTAAGTCCTTCTGGATCTAATCCACCTGTTTGATATCAACTAAATCCTTCTTGATCTACTCCACCTGTCTGATATCAACTAAGTCCTTCTGGTTCTACTCCACCTGTCTGATATCAACTAACTCCTTCTTGATCTACTCCACCTGTCTGATATCAACTAACTCCTTCTTGATCTACTCCACCTGTCTGATATCAACTAAATCCTTCTGGATCTACTCCACCTGTCTGATATCAACTAAATCCTTCTTGATCTACTCCACCTGTCTGATCTCACTTACTCCTTCTTGATCTACTCCACCTGTCTGATATCAACTAACTCCTTCTTGATGTACACCCCCTGTCTGATATCAACTAACTCCTTCTTGATCTACTCCACCTGTCTGATATCAACTAAATCCTTCTTGATCTACTCCACCTGTCTGATATCAACTAAGTCCTTCTTGATCTACACCCCCTGTCTGATATCAACTAACTCCTTCTTGATCTACTCCACCTGTCTGATATCAACTAAGTCCTTCTTGATCTACTCCACCTGTCTGATATCAACTAAGTCCTTCTTGATCTACACCCCCTGTCTGATATCAACTAACTCCTTCTTGATCTACTCCACCTGTTTGATATCAACTAAGTCCTTCTGGATCTACTCCACCTGTCTGATATCAACTAAATCCTTCTTGATCTACTCCACCTGTCTGATATCAACTAAGTCCTTCTTGATCTACACCCCCTGTCTGATATCAACTAACTCCTTCTTGATCTACTCCACCTGTTTGATATCAACTAACTCCTTCTTGATCTACTCCACCTGTCTGATATCAACTAAATCCTTCTTGATCTACTCCACCTGTCTGATATCAACTAAATCCTTCTTGATCTACTCCACCTGTCTGATATCAACTAAATCCTTCTTGATCTACTCCACCTGTTTGATATCAACTAAATCCTTCTTGATCTACACCCCCTGTCTGATATCAACTAAATCCTTCTTGATCTACTCCACCTGTCTGATATCAACTAAGTCCTTCTTGATCTACTCCACCTGTCTGATATCAACTAACTCCTTCTTGATCTACTCCACCTGTTTGATATCAACTAAGTCCTTCTGGATCTACTCCACCTGTCTGATATCAACTAAATCCTTCTTGATCTACTCCACCTGTCTGATATCAACTAAGTCCTTCTTGATCTACACCCCCTGTCTGATATCAACTAACACCTTCTTGATCTACTCCACCTGTTTGATATCAACTAACTCCTTCTTGATCTACTCCACCTGTCTGATATCAACTAAATCCTTCTTGATCTACTCCACCTGTCTGATATCAACTAAATCCTTCTTGATCTACTCCACCTGTCTGATATCAACTAAATCCTTCTTGATCTACTCCACCTGTTTGATATCAACTAAATCCTTCTTGATCTACACCCCCTGTCTGATATCAACTAAATCCTTCTTGATCTACTCCACCTGTCTGATATCAACTAAGTCCTTCTTGATCTACTCCACCTGTCTGATATCAACTAACTCCTTCTTGATCTACTCCACCTGTCTCATATCAACTAAATCCTTCTTGATCTACTCCACCTGTCAGATATCAACTAAATCCTTCTTGATCTACACCCCCTGTCTGATATCAACTAAATCCTTCTTGATCTACTCCACCTGTCTCATATCAACTAAATCCTTCTTGATCTACTCCACCTGTCTCATATCAACTAAATCCTTCTTGATCTACTCCACCTGTCTGATATCAACTAAATCCTTCTTGATCTACTCCACCTGTCTGATATCAACTAAATCCTTCTTGATCTACTCCACCTGTTTGATATTAACTAAATCCTTCTTCATCTACTCCACCTGTCTGATATCAACTAAATCCTTCTTGATCTACTCCACCTGTTTGATATTAACTAAATCCTTCTTCATCTACTCCACCTGTCTGATATCAACTAAATCCTTCTTGATCTACTCCACCTGTCTGAAATCAACTAACTCCTTCTTGATCTACTCCACCTGTTTGATAACAACTAAATCCTTCTTGATCTACTCCACCTGTCTGATATCAACTAAATCCTTCTTGATCTACTCCACCTGTCTGAAATCAACTAACTCCTTCTTGATCTACTCCACCTGTCTGAAATCAACTAACTCCTTCTTGATCTCCTCCACCTGTTTGTTATCAACTAAATCCTTCTTGATCTACTCCACCTGTCTGATATCAACTAACTCCTTCTTGATCTACACCCCCTGTCTGATATCAACTAAATCCTTCTTGATCTACACCCCCTGTCTGATATCAACTAACTCCTTCTTGATCTACTCCACCTGTCTGATATCAACTAACTCCTTCTTGATCTACTCCACCTGTTTGATATCAACTAACTCCTTCTTGATCTACTCCACCTATCTGATATCAACTAAATCCTTCTTGATCTACTCCACCTGTTTGATATCAACTAAATCCTTCTTGATCTACTCCACCTGTCTGATATCAACTAACTCCTTCTTGATCTACTCCACCTGTCTGAAATCAACTAACTCCTTCTTGATCTACACCCCCTGTCTGATATCAACTAAATCCTTCTTGATCTACACCCCCTGTCTGATATCAACTAACTCCTTCTTGATCTACTCCACCTGTTTGATATCAACTAAATCCTTCTTGATCTACTCCACCTGTCTGATATCAACTAACTCCTCCTTGATCTACTCCACCTGTCTGATATCAACTAAATCCTTCTTGATCTACTCCACCTGTCTGATATCAACTAAATCCTTCTTGATCTACTCCACCTGTTTGATATCAACTAAATCCTTCTTGATCTACTCCACCTGTCTGATATCAACTAACTCCTTCTTGATCTACACCCCCTGTCTGATATCAACTAAATCCTTCTTGATCTACTCCACCTGTTTGATATCAACTAAATCCTTCTTGATCTACTCCACCTGTCTGATATCAACTAAATCCTTCTTGATCTACTCCACCTGTCTGATATCAACTAAATCCTTCTTGATCTACTCCACCTGTCTGATATCAACTAAATCCTTTTTGATCTACTCCACCTGTCTGATATCAACTAAATCCTTCTTGATCTACTCCACCTGTTTGATATCAACTAACTCCTTCTTGATCTACTCCACCTGTCTGAAATCAACTAACTCCTTCTTGATCTACACCCCCTGTCTGATATCAACTAAATCCTTCTTGATCTACACCCCCTGTCTGATATCAACTAACTCCTTCTTGATCTACTCCACCTATCTGATATCAACTAAATCCTTCTTGATCTACTCCACCTGTTTGATATCAACTAAGTCCTTCTTGATCTCCTGCACCTGTCTGATATCAACTAAATCCTTCTTGATCTACTCAGCCTGTCTGATATCAACTAAGTCCTTCTTGATCTACTCCACCTGTCTGATATCAACTAAATCCTTCTTGATCTACTCCACCTATCTGATATCAACTAACTCCTTCTTGATCTACTCCACCTGTCTCATATCAACTAAATCCTTCTTGATCTACTCCACCTGTCTGATATCAACTAAATCCTTCTTGATCTACTCCACCTGTCTGAAATCAACTAACTCCTTCTTGATCTACACCCCCTGTCTGATATCAACTAACTCCTTCTTGATCTACTCCACCTTTCTGATATCATCTAACTCCTTCTTGATCTACTCCACCGGTCTGATATCAACTAACTCCTTCTTGATCTACTCCACCTGTCTGATATCAACTAACTCCTTCTTGATCTACTCCACCTTTCTGATATCAACAAATTCCTTCCTGATCTCTCCAACCTATCTGATCTCAGCTTCCCCCTTCTTGATCTCTCCCATCTGTATAATCTCACCTGGCTCCTTCCTGATCTCCCCACCTGTCTGAACTCACCTACCTCCTTCCTGGTCTCTCCCAATTGTCTGGTCAACTTGCTTCCTGATCTCTTCCAATTTCTGATCTCACCTTCCCTCGTCCTTATCCCCTCCACCTGTCTCATCTCAGCCACCTGTTTCATCTCTCCCACATATCTGACCTCACCTACTTCCCTCCTAATCTCTCCCACCTGACTGATCTCACCTTCCTGATCTCCTCAACCTGTCTGATCTCACCAACCTCCATCCTGGACTCTCCCACCTGTCTCATCTCACTTCCCCTCTCCTGATCCCTCGCACATGTCTAATCTGACCTATCTACTGATCTCCCATTCCTGTCTGATCTCAGTTCCCTCCTTCCTGATCTCCTGCACCTGTCTGATATCACTTACCTCCTTCCCGATCTCCCCCACCTGTCTTATCTCAACTAACATCTTCCTGGTCCCTCACAACTGTCTGATCTCACTTACCTTCTTCCTGATCTCCTGAACCTGTCGGATTTTACCTTCACCCTTCCTGGTCCCTCCCACCTGTTACATCTGACCTACCTCCTTCCTGCTCTCTCCAACCTCTCTGATCTCACCTTCCCTCATCCTGATCTCTCCCTCCCATCTGATCTCACTTACTCCTTCTTGATCTACTCCACCTGTCTCATATCAACTAACTCCTTCTGGATCTACTCCACCTGTCTGATATCAATTAACTCCTTCTTGATCTACTCCACCTGTCTGATATCAACTAACTCCTTCTTGATCTACTCCACCTGTCTGGTATCAACTAAATCCTTCTTGATCTACTCCACCTGTCTGATATCAACTAACTCCTTCTTGATCTACTCCACCTGTCTGATATCAACTAACTCCTTCTTGATCTACTCCACCTGTCTGATATCAACTAACTCCTTCTTGATCTACTCCACCTGTCTGATATCAACAAATTCCTTCCTGATCTACTCCAACCTGTCTGATATCAACAAATTCCTTCCTGATCTACTCCACCTGTCTGATATCAACTAAATCCTTCTTGATCTACTCCACCTGTCTGATATCAACTAACTCCTTCTTGATCTACTCCACCTGTCTGATATCAACAAATTCCTTCCCGATCTCTCCCACCTATCTGATCTCAGCTTCCCCCTTCTTGATCTCTCCCATCTGTATAATCTCACCTGGCTCCTTCCTGATCTCCCCACCTGTCTGAACTCACATACCTCCTTCCTGATCTCCTGCATCTGTCTTATCTCACTTCCCTCCTTCCTGATCTCTCCCACATGTCTGAACTCACCTACCTCCTTCCTGATCTCTCCCCACCTGTCTGAACTCACCTACCTCCTTCCTGATCTCACCACCTTTCTGAACTCACCTACATCCTTCCTGATTTCTCCCACATGTCTGATCTCACCTACCTCCTTCCTGGTCTCCTCCACCTGTCTGATCTCACTTCCCTCCTTTCTGATCTCCCCCACCTGTATGATCTTAACTAACACCTTCCTGATCCCTCACAACTTTCTGATCTTACTTACCTTCTTCCTGATCTCCTGAACCTGTTGGATCTCACTTTCATCTTCATGTTCCCTCCCAACTGTTACATCTGACCTACCTCCTTCCTGCTCTCTCCAACCTGTCTGAGCTCACCTTCCCCCTTCTTGATCTACTCCAACTCTCTGATATCAACTAACTCCTTCCTGATCTCCCCAACTTTCTGAACTCACCTACCTCCTTCCTGCTCTCTCCAACCTGTCTGATCTCACCTTCCCTCATCCTGATCTCTCCCTCCTATCTGATATCAACTAACTCCTTCTTGATCTACTCCACCTGTCTGATATCAACTAACTCCTTCTTGATCTACTCCACCTGTCTGATATCAACAAATTCCTTCCTGATCTCTCCCACCTATCTGATCTCAGCTTCCCCCTTCTTGATCTCTCCCATCTGTATAATCTCACCTGGCTCCTTCCTGATCTCCCCACCTGTCTGAACTCACATACCTCCTTCCTGATCTCCTGCATCTGTCTCATCTCACTTCCCTCCTTCCTGATCTCTCCCACATGTCTGAACTCACCTACCTCCTTCCTGATCTCTCCCCACCTGTCTGAACTCACCTACCTCCTTCCTGATCTCACCACCTTTCTGAACTCACCTACATCCTTCCTGATCTCCCCACATTTCTGAACTCACCTACCTCCTTCCTGATTTCTCCCACATGTCTGATCTCACCTACCTCCTTCCTGGTCTCCTCCACCTGTCTGATCTCACTTCCCTCCTTTCTGATCTCCCCCACCTGTATGATCTTAACTAACACCTTCCTGATCCCTCACAACTTTCTGATCTTACTTACCTTCTTCCTGAACTCCTGAACCTGTTGGATCTCACTTTCATCTTCATGTTCCCTCCCAACTGTTGCATCTGACCTACCTCCTTCCTGCTCTCTCCAACCTGTCTGAGCTCACCTTCCCCCATCCTGATCTCTCCTTCCTATCTGACCTCACCTTCCCCCTTCTTGATCTACTCCAACTCTCTGATATCAACTAACTCCTTCCTGATCTCCCCAACTTTCTGAACTCACCTACCTCCTTCCTGCTCTCTCCAACCTGTCTGATCTCACCTTCCCTCATCCTGATCTCTCCCTCCTATCTGATATCAACTAACTCCTTCTTGATCTACTCCACCTGTCTGATATCAACTAACTCCTTCTTGATCTACTCCACCTGTCTGATATCAACAAATTCCTTCCTGATCTCTCCCACCTATCTGATCTCAGCTTCCCCCTTCTTGATCTCTCCCATCTGTATAATCTCACCTGGCTCCTTCCTGATCTCCCCACCTGTCTGAACTCACATACCTCCTTCCTGATCTCCTGCATCTGTCTTATCTCACTTCCCTCCTTCCTGATCTCTCCCACATGTCTGAACTCACCTACCTCCTTCCTGATCTCTCCCCACCTGTCGGAACTCACCTACCTCCTTCCTGATCTCACCACCTTTCTGAACTCACCTACATCCTTCCTGATCTCACCACCTTTCTGAACTCACCTACCTCCTTCCTGATTTCTCCCACATGTCTGATCTCACCTACCTCCTTCCTGGTCTCCTCCACCTGTCTGATCTCACTTCCCTCCTTTCTGATCTCCCCCACCTGTATGATCTTAACTAACACCTTCCTGATCCCTCACAACTTTCTGATCTTATTTACCTTCTTCCTGATCTCCTGAACCTGTTGGATCTCACTTTCATCTTCATGTTCCCTCCCAACTGTTACATCTGACCTACCTCCTTCCTGCTCTCTCCAACCTGTCTGAGCTCACCTTCCCCCATCCTGATCTCTCCTTCCTATCTGACCTCACCTTCCCCCTTCTTGATCTACTCCAACTCTCTGATATCAACTAACTCCTTCCTGATCTCCCCAACTTTCTGAACTCACCTACCTCCTTCCTGATCTCTGCAACCTGTCTGATCTCAGCTTCCCCCTTCTTGGTCTCCTGCACCTGTCTGATCTCACCTACCTCCTTTCTGATCTCTTCCACCTCTTACATCTGACCAACCTCTTTCCTGCTCTCTCCAACCTGTCTGATCTCAACTACCTCCTTCTTTATCTCTCCCACCTTCCTGATCTCCCCCACCTGTCTGATCTCAGCTTCCCTATTCCTGATCTCCTCCATATGTCTCATCGCACCTTTCCCCTATCTCATCTCCCCCACCTGTCTGATCGCACCATCCCCCTTCCTGATCTCCTCATCTCTCCCACCTGTCTTCCCAATTCCTGATCTCCCCACCTTTCTGAACTCACCTACCTCCTTCCTGATCACTCCCACATGTTTAATCTCAGCTTCCCTAATCCTGATCTCCCCTCCTTTCTGAACTCACATACCTCCTTCCTGATCTCTCCCACCCTCTGAACTCACCTACCTCCTTCCTGATCGCTCCCACCTGTCTGATCTCAGCTTCCCTCTTCCTGATCCCTCCCACCTGCTTGATCTCACCTACCTCATTTCTGATCTCTCCCACATGTCTGAACTCACCTACCTCCTTCCTGATCTCCCCACCTTTCTGAACTGACCTACCTCCTTCCTGATCTCTCCAACTTGTCCGATCTCAGCTAACCCATTTCTGATCTCTCCCACATATCTGAACTGACCTACCTCCTTCCTGATCTCCCCACCTTTCTGAACTGACCTACCTCCTTCCTGATCTCTCCAACTTGTCCGATCTCAGCTTCCCCCTTCCTGGTCTCCCGCACCTGTCTGATCTCACCTACCTCCTTTCTGATCTCCTCAAACTGTCTCATCTCATCTAAATCATTCCTGATCTCTACCACATGTCTGATCTCACCTACCTCATTTCTGATCTCTCCCACCTGTCTCATCTCACCTACCTCCTTCCTGATCTCCCCCACCTGTCTGATCGCACCTTCCCCCTTCCTGATCTCCTCATCTCTCCCACCTGTTTGAGCTCAGCTTCCCCCTTCTTGATATCTCCCACCTGTACTCCCACCTGAACTCACCTACCTCCTTCCTGATCTCCTGCATCTGTCTTATCTCACTGAAGGAGTTCAGACAGGTGGGGGAGATCAGACATGTGGGAGAGATCAGGAAGGAGGTAAGTGAGATAAGACAGATGCAGGAGATCAGGAAGGAGGTAGGTGAGTTCAGACAGGTGGGGGAGATCAGGAAGGAGCCAGGTGAGATTATACAGTTGGGAGATACCTCCTTCTTTATCTTTCCCAGCATGCCTGATCTCCCCCACCTGTCTGAACTCACCTAACTCCTTCCTGATCTCCTGCATCTGTCTTATCTCACTTACCTCCTTCCTGATCTCTCCCACATGTCTGATCTCCCCCACCTGTCTGAACTCCTTCAGTGAGATAAGACAGATGCAGGAGATCAGGAAGGAGTTAGGTGAGTTCAGACAGGTGGGGGAGATCAGGAAGGAGCCAGGTGAGATTATACAGTTGGGAGATACCTCCTTCTTTATCTTTCCCAGCATGCCTGATCTCTCCCACCTGTCTGATCTAAGCTTCTCCCTTACTGATCTCCCCAATATGTCTGATCGCACCTTTCCCCTATCTGATCTCCCCCACCTGTCTGATCGCACCTTTCCCCTTCCTGATCTCCTCATCTCTCCCACCTGTCTGATCTCAGCTTCCCCCTTCTTCATATATCCCACCTGTATAATCTCACCTGGTTCCTTCCTAATCTCTCCTACTTGTCTGATCTCACCTACATCCTTCCTGATCTCCCCACCTTTCTGAACTCACCTACCTCCTTCCTGATCTCTCCAACCTGTCCGATCTCAGCTTCCCCCTTCCTGATCTCCCCAATAATTCTGATCGCACCTTTCCCCTATCTGATCTCCCCCACCTGTCTGATCGTACCTTCCCCCTTCCTGATCTCCTCATCTCCCCCACCTCTCTGAACTCACCTACCTCCTTCCTGATCTCCCCCATCTGTCTGATCTAAGCTTCCCCCTTCCTGATCTCCCCAATAATTCTGATCGCACCTTTCCCCTATCTGATCTCCCCCACCTGTCTGATCGCACCCACCCCCTTCCTGATCTCCTCATCTCCTGCACCTGTCTTATCTCACTTTCCTCCTTCCTGATCTCATCCACCTGTATGATCTCAACTAACTCCAACCTGCGCTCTCCCAGATGACTGATCTCAGCTTCCCCATTCCCGATCTCTCCCACCTGTCTGAACTCACCTACCTCCTTCCTGATCTATCCCACCTGTCTGAACTCACCTACCTCCTTCTTTATCTCTCCCACCTGCCTGATCTCCCCCCACCTGTCTGAACTCACCTAACTTCTTCCTGATCTCTCCCACCTGTCTGATCTAAGCTTCTCCCTTACTGATCTCCCCAATATGTCTGATCGCACCTTTCCCCTATCTGATCTCCCCCACCTGTCTGATCGCACCTTTCCCCTTCCTGATCTCCTCATCTCTCCCACCTGTCTGATCTCAGCTTCCCCCTTCTTCATATATCCCACCTGTATAATCTCACCTGGTTCCTTCCTAATCTCTCCTACATGTCTGATCTCACCTACATCCTTCCTGATCTCCCCACCTTTCTGAACTCACCTACCTCCTTCCTGATCTCTCCAACCTGTCCGATCTCAGCTTCCCCCTTCCTGATCTCCCCAATAATTCTGATCGCACCTTTCCCCTATCTGATCTCCCCCACCTGTCTGATCGTACCTTCCCCCTTCCTGATCTCCTCATCTCCCCCACCTCTCTGAACTCACCTACCTCCTTCCTGATCTCCCCCATCTGTCTGATCTAAGCTTCCCCCTTCCTGATCTCCCCAATAATTCTGATCGCACCTTTCCCCTATCTGATCTCCCCCACCTGTCTGATCGCACCCACCCCCTTCCTGATCTCCTCATCTCCTGCACCTGTCTTATCTCACTTTCCTCCTTCCTGATCTCATCCACCTGTATGATCTCAACTAACTCCAACCTGCGCTCTCCCAGATGACTGATCTCAGCTTCCCCATTCCCGATCTCTCCCACCTGTCTGAACTCACCTACCTCCTTCCTGATCTATCCCACCTGTCTGAACTCACCTACCTCCTTCTTTATCTCTCCCACCTGCCTGATCTCCCCCCACCTGTCTGAACTCACCTAACTTCTTCCTGATCTCTCCCACATGTTTGATCTAAGCTTCCCTATTCCTGATCTCTCCCACCTGTTTTATCTCACCTTCCCCCTGCCTGGTCACCTGCACCTGTCTTATCTCACTTTCCTCCTTTCTGATCTCCTCCACCTGTCTTATCTCAACTAACACCTTCCTGGTCCCTCACAACTGTCTGATCTCACTTACCTTCTTCCTGATCTCCTGAACCTGTCTGATCTAAGCTTCCCCCTTTCTGATCTCCCCCAAATGTCTGATCGCACCTTTGATCCCCTTCTTGATCTCTCCCACCTGTCTGATCGCACCTACCTCCTTCCTGATCTCTCCCACCCAAGGGTTCTTCTTCTTCACTTAAGCTCGAGGATGATGAGACACGAGTGTTCCTTATCAGGACCATTGCAGTGGTAATACATTTTCCGACTTACACCCGTCACAAGTGACAGGCCATTTGGATTTGTGCATACGGTCAACGTCCTGTTCTTTCAGTAAAGTCTTCTGCAAAAGAACAGTTCATTTTGAGGTGTGGAGGTGTGGACATACCACCCTCTTCAAATATCACGAGTGCCCCAAATGATATCACTATTATGTTGAAAAACGACCTGTTCGTTACTAACTATGCGTTTAGACCATTTATATGATTGCTTTTAATAACATGGGTTCAGTTTTAATGGTTTTCATTGCTTACTGTTTACTTGAGTTGGAACTATATTTTACTTAGCGCAATAACCAGAGCATCTCACCATAGAGATCGGGAATGTTTTAAACGTAAAGCAAGATTTCGCCTTGAGAAATTGTTTGGCATGAAGATACGGAACTATAAAATAAAATAATTGCATTTACATAAGAAATAAATATCAATAAATCTTAATATGTCATGTGTCAATTTCATGCTCTAGAAAGTGTCCATTTAAACGTATAAGTCTTCATAATCCTCTTGTCAATAATTTGCATTTGTAACATTTCTATTATTTTCTGATGTCTATTTACAATAAATTCACAGTCGAGACAATGTAAACAACATTAATCTGAGCTCCACTTGATTTCAGTATGGTAATAATAAGCGAAAGTCCACGGCGATTGCATTAGAGCATGATGACTATTTACATATACCGTACAAATCGACAGCTCAGCACAAACCAAATTCAACACTTTCAAGTGATTATAATAAAGCTTTCACCGCCTGTACAATTCACTCTGTTGGTTAATTTGCTATGTGCAGGAGAGAATGTTAGTAATCACATAGTGACATACGGTATAAACCTATTTCAGCACTTGCACATCATTATGATATAGATGTCACCGCCAGTACAATCACCTCCGTCTGTAAATCCGATATGTGCATTAGACCATTATTCGACTCACATACCGTGCAAGGCGCCAGGGAAAGTACCATACGTCCAAATCACTCACCTGTCAAAATCAGTGGAGTACTAATTAAAACTCAGGGACAAATTCCAGTAGTGTTACACTCCACTATATCAGTTATATTTGGAACTTGCTAATGATATCGGTCGACTTAATTACACTGCATTTTGCACATACAGAACAATTATATAACAATACATATCAATTATCTCCCTTTACAAATATACACAAGGAAAAAGAGTTTTGTAATCATCATCTTTACAACATTGTCTATGTTTTGTATATCTCATATTTACAAAATTGTTTAGGCTTTGGATATCTCATCAATACAATGAATAAAGCGACAAAACCCTTTCCGTATCTAATAGAATCTAATAGAGTCGACAGTACGATTCGGACCAAATCATGAGCATGTGTTTTTGAATCACAATCAAATAGTGATGATACCAGGTGTTGGCGAAAAGGTGAGTCTGTATCTGTCACAAACACATGCAAACTCTTTGAAATCTTGGTAGAGAGTTTATGCTCGATTGTATCTCAAACTTTGTGAAATGTAAACACCAAAGGCTGGAGCTGCTGGAATATTGCTCCACATTAAAGGAAAGTTGACTGTCATACAGTATTGTGGAGAGTGTTTTGTCACGCTGAATCTTTATTCATAGATCTGAATGTGAAACATATGAGGTGGTCTCACTGGTCGCCTATATTATTTCTAGTTCAGGAGAGTAAATCGGTGGAAGGGATTGGCTATTTGATTGTTATTGAACGATATCAGATCATCGATTTAAAAAAAGCTTACGTTAAACTTCCTGACCAAATTACCTTCTTTTGACTTTGCCAACCCAAGCAGTAATTCCGATTCATATGCATGACGAAACAGGTCCGCAAGACGGGGAGTATAATTGGCACCCATGGGGATGCCTACTTCTTGCCTTAATGTCTCATCCCAAAATTTCACATATTGTTTTCTCAGTAAACTTCAGATGACACTTGCTTTCACAAATTGTCCTGAACCTATGAATATAGATACACGTACGTAACTGTTTCTGTGGTCACAACGTGTTGTAACAAAAGCCCCTAGGATCAAGGAATGAAGTATTTCCTTAAGTCTTTCATAAGGGATAGTGGTGTACATAGTTGAAAAATCAGATGTTTTGACAGAATGTAGCTTGGTTCTTTTCTGAGATTGCAAAAAAGTCAAGAAAATCCTTTGAGTTTTTGAGAATCTACATGTACTAATTCCTCTTGTCTCAAATACTTTCTGTGAATATAAAGAAAGTCCTTCCTCGATAGTATTGGGGATTATGGTTAGTAGTCGAGACAAGGATTTGGTGGTACATTTGCTGCACCCAGCATTATATCTCTCTTTGTACCGTTTTTTTATGGAGCCTTGGAATCCAGTAGAAAGGAGGAATGGTCATGTCTTCAGGTTTTAAGTCAAAAGTCGATAGTACTGATGCATGGTTATGGCAGATTTCTCCGTCAGTCAAAATACTGGCCTTATATGTGGCAGTATTTGATATGTCATACATAGATCAAACAATTAATGTAGCGATGTTTACATATAATGGCTATGTTATTTGAGGTCATACACATTCAACATCAACTGTTTAACATCTGCTGAGTAGCGCATCTTGTCATTGAATGAACACGGATAAAATAAAATATGTTTTTTCCATAGCCTATTCGGTGTTAGTTTACAATTGTTACAACATGTTGCAGGGATCACACCAAGACGAAAACATGAACGAAAACGATACACTATGAAATCGTGTGCTCGGGTGTGATCACATTTTGCTTGCAACTGACACGTGTCAAGTTCTCGTTAAGTTCGTTACGCAGTTGTGTCACCAGGTGTTGGTATATGATTATTTCATTCACGCCACCCTTGAACACCATATGATGTATCCCGGATCACGTTCCCTCAAGGAATATAAAGGCTGAATTACTTTGTACCTTCCACACACAGCGCGGCTAGACCGACCCGCGGGAGAAACGTCACTCTGCTACGTGAAACAATGAGACACGAAACAGCATATGTGTTACTGTGCACATTTGTATCAGTTGTTGCAGTTAGCTCTCCATGTCCACCGGGATTTGTGGAGCACAAGAAGTCGTGCTATTGGTTCTCCAAGATAAAGGCGAATTTTGCTGAAGCAAGGGTAAGCTTTATGTGTCAGGCAATTTCCTAGACTTTCTTACCAATTCATTTTAATACTGTAACATATGTCTACGTACTTTCCCTTTCCTTCGGCGAAGGAAGCTTAGGTTTTGAACTCGTAAGGTCACATTCTGAACAGTTTACTCAGTAAACATTACTTCGAGTATTAAGGCGCAACTCCTGGTAATAATGCAGCCCAATGGTAATGGGGATCCATTAATGCTGTATGGAGCAAGGGTAAGGTTTTGTCTTCAGTGTCAGGTAATTTCCTTGACTTTCCAACCGATTCGTTTTATTCTATGGCTACATACTTGCCCCTCCATTTGCTGAAGCAAGGGTATTTTTTCACTTATAACTCTCGTCTGACATTAACACATTTGAAAAATCAAGGTACAGCATTTGGTCATACTGGGCCATGTAATTGGGGATGCTTTTAGGTTTTCTCTGAGTTTGACAGTCGCCACTGACTTTTGTGTTTGAACCCGTGCGGTACTCGGACATCCATGGGATAAGATATCATGTAGATCTCATGTATAATCAGGGACATTTTTGTGACGTATTGACGTCTGGACTGGGCACATGAATATATTACGTCACAAGCTAGGTGATAAGTCAGTCGGAGAGTGACTCACAAACTTGCTTTTAGGACAGTGGCGTAACTACCATAAAGACTAATAGACATTGGTCTAAATAAAGATTATTAGGTATTTTTCGAAAGCACAAAATTAATTTTGTCCGCCAGCTAGAGTAATTGGCCTTCAGCAAAGGTTAGCTAATATAGCCTACTGCATTGTCATAACGTTTCAGAGTACAGCCAGTACAAAAGTTTACGGCTCGTCAAGTTCCGGGGTAGAATAGGTCTTCAGCAACCCATGCTTGCCGTAAAAGGCGACTATGCTTGTCGTAAGGGGCGAGTAACGGGATCGGGTGGTCAGGCTCGCTGACTTGGTTGATGCATGTCATTGATCCCGATTGCGTGGATCGATGCCAATGATGTCAATCACTGGATTGTCTGGTCCAGACTTGATTAACTACAGACTGCCGCCAATAGCTGGAATATTGCCTTTTACGGCAAGCATTGGGCTGTTGAAGACTTGTTCTAACCCGGATCTTCACGGGTCAACAATGATTAGAGGACGGATGGTCAAAGTAAACTCGCTTCACTCAATCACCAGTTGCAGTGAAAAGGGCCGAATGGCATCGTCGTATTCATTGACACTAGTTTATAGAGAGAGAGATAAACTTAGTTGAGATTACCGATTCTGAAAATTGTACTTTTAACAAAACCTTTATCTGCACATTCCATTCATTTATGTTTACATATTAGTAAATGTTCCCGATTGTCGTTATTCCATTAGCGATCTACTTCCAAATAGTGGACGCCTGTTCCAAGTAGTTACATTTTTAAATGTTAATGTTATACTTACAGTCATACTGTCAGTACTTTGGAAGTCACCTCGCTAGAGTGACCAGCAGAGATGAAGATGACTTTGTCAGGGGTCATGCGACCATCCATGGAAAAGGTGAGCAGGAACAACATTCATATTCAAAAGTAAAAGCATCTACATTGTATCTTACTCTGTACTCTGTAGTCCCAAATCTTCAACATGGCGCGTTGGAGGTTAGATGAAGTGACATATGGCGAATAACAGGTATAATTAAAACAGCAATGCCATGCAAAACTGTTGATTTTCAGCTCAATTACCACAGGTAGGTTATACACAGATTGGCAAAGAAACATCTTCAAACTAATCAGGTAAAGAACTTGTGTGACGTCAGCGCAAGAAAACCGCCAACTTCTTTGCCTGGATAGATGACAACCCGCTGTCACAAGGACCTTTCTGAAGGAGAACCGGTTGTCCCACAGAGAAGAGTCATCACGGACATTGAGAAATCTACTCCAATTAGTTGTTTTGATCTCTGTGTGTGCGTGCGTGTGTGTGTGCGTGCGTGCGTGCGTGCGTGCGTGTCTGCGTAGTTTGGGTGGGGTGGTGTTCATGCGTCCTACGCTATATGATCGTCATTGCAGGGACCGATTAATATGGTGTTTGGCGAGACGTGGCTGGAACATGCAGAGATTGATGACAGCAGCTTCTGACCCTTTCTTTGGAGATGATCATGAACTGGGGTTTCCCGTCGCTTGGCTGCAACATAGTCGTTGTACAGAAACATCTAGTGGCAGGTTCATGCGTCCTATCCTGGCTCCGAACGTTGTGCAACATTATTTATATCCACCCTCTGACTAATAGACCTGTCCACAAGGACGACAATACGAGATCCCACTGTTTTCGAGTTTCTACGGCAGGACACCATCACGACCATCTCTTGTTCTGCCATGAGCCAAGATCAAATCTGGCACAAACAGGGCCACGAGGTGTCAATAGCCAATCTACAGGAACTGACACTAGCATTGCACTGTTGATAGCAAAACCTACCCCCCGAGAATAAATCAGATGACTCACCGGATACAAGAGAAGGAGGAGTAGTGGCTTTACACGTTATTGACAATCTCGTAACAGGAAGTCAACAACGAACCAGTCACAACTGTCAAGGGCGCCCTCCATAATGAAGTTCACGTACCACATTTGCCAATAATACACACAATGAAATATCCAGCAATATTATGAATACTAATTTCTTAAATGCAAAGATTGCTAAATTGTCAACTAAGGATTACTCTTTAAAGAAAGAACACGTGGTTTCTATACCACAGATTTAAGGCCAGGGCACATACTCTTAAACCTCATGGCACAATTAGCATGTGCGCGGTACTAATTTCCAGGTGTTATATATCAATATTGTAACAGTTACATATCATTTTTGCCTTATATCTCAGGAAATGTTTATGCCGTCACGACACAGCATGCCTGTGCACTCCTAACGTTACTGAGATCAGAAATGTTTGAATATGAATCCATTTCCATCTTCTCCTTCATTGCAGCTGCTACCTACTGGCTTGGTGCTACTGACCTGAACGTAGAAGGAACATGGCTCTGGGAGGGCCAACAGGCCATGGATTACAGCAACTGGAGTACAGGCCAACCTGATAATTATGGAGGGGGGGAACACTGTCTGGATATCAAACAGAGTTATGGAAATTATCTGTGGAATGATGCACCCTGTACTAGCCATGCTGCTAACTTCATTTGTGAGAAGGGAGTCAAGGCTTAGCTACCATCTCTGCCACAGTCAATGAAGTAACAATTTTGAAAACTGAATAAAGTTAACGAATTGAAGATTTGTTTTTGTCGTCTGATTCCTTTGAGCAGTTTTAACGTAAGTGTCTTTGTTATAATAATGCTTTTAAACCTTTGACGGTTATCTTCATTTCATAATGATGAAGCTGACTAAGTCACACACATTTTACCATATCACACGATTGAATATCTATCAAATGCCGTAGCTTCCTTGAGATTATGGTGGTGGATAGGCCTCCACCACGCATACAAGAACTTACGAGTAATGAAGATTGAGTGGTCCTAATGTGTCATCAAATGGATCCTTTATCAGACCTTTTAATCTGCAGGTCTTGAATACTTATTTCTTAGGTAAAAAATATCATCAATCTCTTCACAAACTTCACATTGAACAGATCTTCACATCTCATTAAAACCACCATTTACCAACCCCATTCATTTACCATAGACTCCTAAGATGGTGAATAATGTTAAACGCACATAAGTCTGCTCCCGAAATGCATACTGGATAAGTAGTTGATTTTCTGCACTTAGTGTAAATATGAGTGATGCATAGGCATTTATACAGTTTGACACCCACCCAGGAAAGATCATACTTCAATGATCTCACACAAAGTGAAAGTCGAATCCGATGTTTTTGTGCCTTACCTTCTGATACAATGTATGATTTTAACACCAGTTCAGCGGCACATGACCACATATATCGATGTAAAGCAGATAATGTATTAATGCGTTTCTACAACATGGAATATACCTGGAATATACTTACATTTTACCTAATGCAATGTAATGTAAACCAACATAATGATTACATAACAGTACTTAATTTAGAGTTTGCTCTATTCAAAATTGCTTTGTTGAAGTGAACATGACTTTCCTGTTAATTAACTTGTCAAACCAAATACATACTGAAACAAGTTTCGGAGATGTCCATGTTTATTCGCATGTCCTGTTGCCATCATATATGTCCCAAAGGCTCCACCTTCTCCCCTGGCACTGTCTGTCAACATTTGTAATTGTTGATTATTCTGCAAGTAATGTTGTCAAACAGTGTAAACTAGGTCTCAATTTGTCTGTAATGCCCTTACTAAGACGTTACTGTTAATGCTTTTTGATAAACCCCAAATTGCATTTGTGAGCCTCCAAAGAAATGGACGACCAATTTGTGTGGCTCGGCATATGGAAAATGAGAATACCAGTGATTGATTCTGAATTCCTGAAAAGTGTTTTCTTCTTACCGTGCATTTCTTTCTATTTAGTTAGCTGGTACTTTCCGTGATTACAAATGCCTTATGTCGTTCACTGTAGGCATGATGGAGTTTTCGAAGTGCACAGCTTAGCTAACACCACATGGAGAGGCAAATAGTTCTGATCATAGTGACTACTAATTCAGCAGGATAAATTCCTGTCTTGGAAAGGGGATATAAAAAAATGTTCTTCAGGTGCTAACAGGACTTTTGCCATACTTACGGAGAACGTTACCACCCAAATCTTGAGCTGAAGTTCATCTTCAGCTGAAGCTTACTGAAAAAGACAAACCCTTGTCTAGAATCGTTCCTTGTGTATGACACACGTCTCACTGGAATTATATTACATCATGTTACAATGGAGAAGGACACGTGCATCCATGCATAATAGGTCTTCGTGCTAACTAACGGGATCGGGTGGTCAGGCTCGCTGACTCGGTTGGTGCATGCAATCTTATCCCATTTGCGTAGATTGATGGTCATAATGTCAATCACTGGATTGTCTGTTCATGATTATTTACACACAACCGTAAAACTGGAAAATTACGGCGTTAAACAACTAACAAACACACAGCACGTTCATACATGACAACAGAACATCATGTTTAGCAAAATGCAGATATATATATACACACACACACACACACACACACACACACACACAAGAATAGTTTGTACTCGCTGTTCAGTACTGATGTAGGCCATCGACCCATGGTACATTATCTGATACAATGTACAACTTGTTTACTTATGCATTAATCAATATTTTAGTGCATGTGTGTAACTGTCACATGCAAGTTTTAACGACTCCCAGGCAAATAAAGTCACTACATGCTTGTCATTGCTGCTATCACTGGAGACTCAAGCGATACTGTGATGGGGTCATGTACATGCCCTAGGGTGTGAACACGTGCTGCATGTCGCTGAAAAGTGTAAAAGCCTCACTAATGTCGTTATGCTGTTATGTCACCAGGTGTTGTTACATGTAGATGATCGTTTCAGCAACATATGAAGTACCCCGGAACACCATCCCTCTAGAATTATAAAAAGGTTGAATTACTTGAACCATCTACACAGAGCGCTGTTATACTGTAACAGAAACATCTGTCTGCCCACATTAAGCTATGAGACCCGAAACAACATCTGTGCTGTTGTTCACACTTACACATCAGTTGCTGCAGTTAACTCGACATGTCCGCTGGGTCCTACTATTGGTTCAAGATTAAAGCGAATATTACAAAACAAGTGTAAGATTTAAGTGTCAGGTAATTTCCTCGACTTTCTGACAAATTAATGTTAATACGTATGTCTATATACTTCGCCATTACTTCGGTGAAGGAAGGGGAGGTAATTTACTGGTTAGGTCATATTCCTAGCACTTCACTAAGTAAACATTACTTTGAGTATTTATGTGCAACTATTGGTAACGTTGCCCCGTCTCTGAATTAGACCGCTGCTACAGCACTTTATTTTTGACATGCTGAGCATTCATATCAAGGGTCAAGGGTCAAGGTCATGATTTAGGTCAAAGCCTGAAATTTTTTGGAGGGCTCTGATCGGATAAGGTGGTATAAGGTAACATCACAGAGAGGATTATTCGTAGATTAGTTTTGCAATGTTCATAAAAATGACTTTTCTTGCTATTATTTATGCGTGTAACTATTGAATATTTATGTATCACAAGCGATACCAAAATAAATGAAAGTAGTTGTACGTCACTGACACCTACTTTTGAAGAAGCATTTGCTTTCCTTACGTTGTCACATTGAATTCAACCAAGGGATCATATTTAGTTCACTTTGCTGAAAAGTCCTTTAGAATGTTACAGAAATGCTAATGTTTCATAGTGAAGGTTAAATTTAATCTGAAGGTCAAACACTAAAACCTGTTTTGTGTGATAACTGAAAAATGTTCACTTCAGTTGAAATGTGTTACATGTCATCCTTTGATTGGAGCATTGAACTGGAAAAAAAATTGAAGTGACCTTCTTTGAAGGTTAAGGTCATTGGAATGGCATTTTTTAAGGCACTTGGCCTGTTTTGAGTACTGATCTAACCCCTTGTTATTGTATGACATGTATCTGTGTTATCAGTTAGCTTTATCCTGCCGATAACCTACCAAATATATCAAAAAGGCCTGTCTTGAACAGGTCACCTGTTTCCTGATCTGGTCACATGTTTCTGGTGGAGACTGAGGAAAAGGTTAGGATGGGGCTGCAAACACCTTTCGAGTTATTCTAGTTATTAAGGTCATTAGCGCAGGCCTTTCTGTTTCAAGGTTGTCCTGCGTTGGACATATGTTTTCTTAGAGCAACTTAGCAGCTTTGTTATCAAGACAGCTTCAGGCATGGTACTTTCTATTTGAAAGTTGTACTTCTGGGATGTTATTAAACCATAGTCCGTATAGGTTTGTTATTAAAGTAGTCTGAAGCAAAGAAATTTCTGTCTCGATATTGCATTTGGCATGTGTTTTTGCAATTGTTTATCCGCAAAATACCCAAATCCAGATATATCTTTAAGAAAATTGATACCTTACAGTCTTCGCTGATTAATATCTCCAATGTTATCTATATTTGTAACAGGCCGCTACCACCCCTAGAAAGAGATATATATTAAAATGAAATAATAATAACACTTCTCCCAGTATTTCTTCAGATTCCCGATAATCAATTCTGATTCGATCAACGATAGACAAGGGAGGCACCATATTTGTTTGTAAATGCTGAATGTTGTACTTTCCTGAACATATTTTATGCTGGTTTTAGCCGTTGGTGTTATACTGAAAAGTACTACCCAATACAATTGATATTGGTGAGATCAGTTGTTACCTAATTTGGTAAGTCAAAAAGTTCATGAAACTTATTTCTTTATGGAAGGCGATTTCTTGTTTTGGTTTATATCTATAATCTCCCTACTGCCATATTATCTTGGATGGGGTGTGTGCACGGGTGTCCCAGTCGTCTAAGGCGCCGCTATTCGCTGTGCAGAGTTGCGTTCCTTGAGAGCGCCAGAAACATATGATTGTGGGTTCGAATCACGGTTCGCCCTGATTATGTTTCTAGGTTTGTCAGCACCATACCCGTGCTCGTGGGTTACACCGAAGTGGTAAACATCTGAGACTGGCATCACTCCGGGCTTTCCTCCTACATTAAGATGACACACCGCAATATAACTGTAATACTGTTAAAAGCTGCGTTAAACCAAACTCACTCACTCACTCACTATAATGGTCACTGCGGGTTGGGATACCATAGTGATTGAAGCAATCAGTCATCATGACAAATATTAGGATTAAATTGCCAACCGAATATATCCTCGAGCTAAGCTCTTCGTACGACTCATACAAGTTGTGTCTGGCGTGCTTCCGCAAACATCTTGGCACTACCAGCAAGTTGAATGACTACTCGGTTTCAGCACAGTACGCACAGTTTCTCAGTGGTATTGGTAGGCTCAAGTACTCTTGATAACACAGGGTCAGTTCACGTCCATGACTTGATGTGAGCTGCTGTGATAACTGTAGAATGTACCAGATCATGGGCATGGTTGTATCTGCCAGATGTGGTGTGTCCTGTACATCTGGAGTATCATTGCGAGGTAATCAACTAAAGCAGTCACCATTGCCATGATTAACTCCTGCCTTGAATGAGAGCTGCAAACGTCAAATGGCATCTCTGTATGCGTGAAGCTGCAAGTGTGGGAACAGTCTTGTTTTCTCCAAACAATCCCAACAATGGTTTATGATCCGTCAAGATGGTTGAAGTGATGTCAAAACAAATATTCATTAAACTTCTTGACCTGGAAGACAATATCCATCCCTTCCTCCTGAAGATGTGAATAGTTGTTCGCTGCTGCATTTTACAGCCTTTATACATATTCAATTGTTTTTTCCTCTCAATTCTCCATTCTAATAGCTAACATGGCTCTAATTCCATATGGTGATACATCGCATGATAACAACAACCAATAATTGTGCAGAACAACACAAATCTTTGGAATCCTGGAAGGGCGTCTGGTTGTGCATTGAATTCCTCTGTGGTAGCTGATACAACGGTGCTAGTACAGCTGATAAATTATTCAAACACCTGCCATAGTAGTTGAGCATTCCGAGATAACTCTTTAATTCCGTCACTGAAGTTGGTTATGGAGCCTCCTTGATAGCTTGATCTGCTACTGGATGTGTGCCTTCTTTGTCTATTCTATATCCCATCTAAACAACCTCTTTAACTTGGAATATAATTTCTTCCTCTTCAGAAAAAGACCTGAGTAGCGAGCCTCTGTAACAGTTCACAACGTTTCTCAATGTTCTTTGTGAGAACATCCAGTCACAAGGATGTCGGCAATTCTCACCAACACTCTTCGAAGACCTTGAAGTAAATTCTCAAAACTTCGTTGGAATATTCCTGGAGCAGACGAAACGCTATACTGTAACCTGTTATACATATACATATGTCTTCGCTGAGTGTTGATGATGTGATACTTCTATTCTATTCTATTCTACTAACTTGATCTGTTGATAGGCTTGATTCAAGTCCAACTTTTTGAATTCTTCACCCCCACCTTGTACGGCGTAAAGATCAATTGTACCTTCTGCTAGAAGTGTGTCTAATTCTTTCTCATTTTTTTCTCCTTGAGAGCATAAGGCGCTGGACGAGACTACTTCCTAGCTCAGCGTCGCCAATTTGTAGTATCTCAACTGAACAGAAACATGTCTTGAATAAACATAGTTTATTCCCTCAGAATTCCCTCAGAATTCTCGAGTCAGTGTTTAAACACGTTAAACATGGTCGCCTGAGAGACGCGATCACCATCTTCCCGAGGCAAGAGAGTTAACTGACTATAAAAGTCCAGTTTCCACCCTTGCCGAACTAGGCTGGTATTGTGGAGTTACATTTTGGCTGGACTAACGAGTCTATGCATAGTCCAATCAAAATCGCGCAACGAAATCGAAATCCGGTTCGTAAACTGTCGTGCAGATTTCGGTCGATTGCAGGATTTGCAAAGCATGTGCACCGCCAACTCGATGTCAACAGATATTTTCCATATCTTTTCATGTTTTTAATCAAGGTGCTTACGTGATTTGATGCATTTCGCGATGTAAGACCCGTTTTATCACAATATATACCTTGATTATCGATCAGATCGTCTTGACTGGGAGACACTGTTTTGTTTGAGGCAAATGCAAGTATCGAGAGGTGGAATCTGATTGGTCTATAGGAGAGGCTTAGAAAGGAAATAACTCGTAATAGCCACTGGTGGCGCTACGATAGAACCCAGGAATTCCAGCCTAGTTCGGCAAGGGTGGAATCTGGACTTTTATAGTCAGTTAACTCTCTTGCCTCGGAAGATGCGCGATCACTGAATAACTGAGGTTTGGGGATTTTACGTGCGCTTTACGACTGTAACCGTATGTCGCACACACGATCAGGCATGCGTCTTTTTATATAGTGCAGAGAGAGCTATACTTTCACACCCATAAGTCGGAACGAGATAGTCTCGAACAAATAGCTCTAATAGGATACCTTATAGCTGGTCACATGATACTCCAAAATAAATCCCCGAAAACAACAATGTTGTTCCTACATGTTTCTTTCACTTCTAAAGGATTATATCACCGGCTTGCAGTTAACAGTTGGGATGTTCATCACAAAATACTTTCTTCAGGGGGTGGTCGGGTAGCACCATATCCGTGCTCGTGGGTTTCACTGAAGTGGGAAACGTCTGAGATCTGCATCACTTCGGGCTTTCCTCCCACATTAAGCTGACACGCCGCGATATAACTGTAATAATGTTAAAAGCGGCGTTAAACCCAACTCACTCACTCACTCTTCTATCAACCATTTGTTCACGTTAAGAAAATTTAAAAGAAAGATAAGGATACTCACTCTCCTACCCAGAGTTCCATGCGGCCGGCAGCCAGCCAGCATAGTACCTCTGCCACAGGGCAGCGCCATGTGACGATTCGTCACATCTTTCACAGTCCATTCAAGATATTGCATATGCTTTTCATCCGTTTCATGTTTGACAAGTCTACACATTTTCATAAACAAATGTCAAAGAATGGTGACGGTTCATTACGAAAGTATCCTAATACGTGAAAATCTACTTCTTCTTGCGTAGTTAGCCTTTGTTTACATAGGTTGTACGGCTCCACGTGCTGTCATCGAAGCCCAACGGAGAGCTAGCGATACGGACACTCTGATGTATAAATGCATCTCACTGTCGCAGTTATAGGAGTACATCTATATAATTATGCAAAACAATATGTAAAGCGCCCCCAAATACTTGCATTAGTCCGTTCTATACTGATTTCTGAAAGAGCACGTTTGTTTACAAACAAGAGAAAAGTCCGGTCACGTGATATGCAATTTATCCTGTGGCAGTGGTGTTATGCGGAGTCACCACTGCGCCGGAGTGCGAAGGATACTAACAAGTGTTTGTGAATTTAAATTACTATAACATTGTTGTGCTCCGAAATGGTAGTCTCTTATGGTCATATCAACAAGTACATTCAGCATTCGTTTACTTTAAAACGCTAAATAGTTATTGATAAAAAGAATAGGCACTGTATAAAACATGGTCTTTTTTATCCAAATTCGCGTTCAACATTTCCATTTACATAATTAACAGTACATTTTGATGTGAAACGGCATCCTGACAATCTATCACTGGTTTCTGGTTGGCACGAAGATGTCTCTTCTACATCCTTAGGGCACAGACTAGGTTTGGATACTTCTTCTTGGGCGGCATCAAACTACCTTGAATGTGTGATCGCAGTATTATCCTGCTTAACCTGCAGTATCTCAATAAATATGTACACATTTGGGTGCCACCCCTCGAGATGATTTGTGAAACTGGGCTTCGTGACAAAGTCATCGGTGGTGTTGATGATGGTTGGGCACCTCTTTGGGAACAGTTGCAATGAATGGAAGTTTGACGTTTGGTCTTAATCGCGAACTTGTATCTGGTTAACACCAAGTGTCGATCCATCCCTCTTAGGGGTTGCCCATTTAATATTCTGGGGTGTCTAGGTTTTTGTATCGAAATTGGATATGTTTCCAGTTACCTTTTTTTAAAACCATAAGCCTGAATTGTTTTGGTTTTTTTTAAGAACAATACCTGTCAACGAATTGTTTGATAGGTAATACTTAGAAATTGACGGATGACAAAATAGAGACATTTTACAGTAAATAAAGAAGTTGTTATCCATAAATTGGCTCTACTTTGTTTAAGACCTTTCAACAATGAAAGTATTATGGCAGGCAATGTCTTTTTTTCAGCAGGCTGGCGCATTATTATTTGTTGCAAGTATTTTCGGGGGACAATATATTTTTTTAAATTCTGAAAAATTGCTATGTCGAGTTTACTTGCCCTTCATTATATATGATTGTATGATAACAACTATTCCATGTTATGGCTTTGAATTATGGGGCAACAAATACTATTAGTTATGGTGTCTTTAGTTGTCATATACAATGTCATAGTAAGTTAGAACAAAACTATTCTCCCATAACTGCGTTTGATCTTCAATCGCCAGCAGTGGTTTATTTTTATTCACCCAATCTGATTGGCTGGCTGAGAGTGGAGAGCTGTTTCATCGCGTTTTGATTGGCTGGCTTAAAATAATTGACGGCACTGTTTTCGGATCGGGGATACCCGGAGGTCGTCTGGTACAGGAAATCCCAAGCTGGCAAAACATTACCGTAGTGACGATGTTTCCACCTCCGAAAGATGGTGACCGAGAGAAAATTTGTCGGGGAAGAAGGGGTGTGATATGTGGAGATATATCAGAGAATTTCGGCTTCCCAATGTATGAGATTCAGTTGCAGAATGGGGAGACGGTAACCGAAGGGAGATACCGCCTCGATATTACCGGACCAGGTGAGCCACTCCGGTACATTCTTTACTTGGCGTTTTCAAGGCTAATAACAAAGCTAATGAAACAGTTAAATAATTCATGTAAAAATACTGATGACATAGTGAAACAAACCCTATTGTTTTGGGTATTTTTAAAAAAAATAACTATCAACCACATAATAAATGTCACGTTATAACGAAGTGTTGATCTAGAGCGGATCGATCAAAATTATATTTCATAGTTATATTACAATAATCGAGACTTAAATTTCATGTTTTAAGAAAATAAACGCTCAAATAAGTTGGATCTAAAGCAATACTCAATGTTAATGCAGGAAACGATCAATCGGACGGACCGTACATCTCACGACCAAGATGTTTTACAACCACAGCAGTTGTTTCCCCTTTCAGCAGGTGGAGTTTATCCAGATCAATATAATTAATTTATTTTGGCCTATAATCATTTTGGGGTTTTCTAAACATGAAGACTTCAATTATTTAAAGATACTATCTCAGGACAATTAAGAAACTCGTTATAAAAAAACAACATTACCACGTTTAAACTTGAATGTATTAAGTCATACCTAAATCTATGTAAACTCAAAAAAGTAATATATATATGTATTAATAATTTTTTCTTTACTGTTTTGATTTCTTATAGTGAGCAGACAAAATGATGAAGATAAACATGGTGGGCACCAATCAACCTTATAAGGTATTTTTTTTTTCAAAAACATTTTTTTTTTCAACAATGATTTACATTTATGCATCTTAAAATATATGTTGTATTTTAGATAGGATGAAATAATCTTAAAATTAATTTCACATAATAAGTTTTAGGTAGAAACTCAATATCAAAGTTAATTATTTTCAGAAGTAACAGACATTACAGAGTATTAAAGACATGTAGAATTATGTTTGTCTCAAGTATATTCTTTTAGCCAAAGATTTATTATTTACCATGTTTACTGAAAAAAAATCCCACTTCTTTAATAATGCAATTGTTATATTATCATAGCAGATAAAGAGCCCAAATATGCATAGCTAGCTTAATTTTAATGATAATTATTTAGCATTTCTTGGGATGATAAACTGGACATATGACAAAATAAGAAATGTATTCTTATTTATTATTCTCCCATTACAAGGTTTACAGTGGGTTTCTTCACATAATATGATTGGCTGCCTGAGAGTGGAAAGCTGTGTCGCTATTTTAATCAGAGACCTGAAAATTTACACATTACACATTAGGAAAATTTAAGAACATTTTACATTTTACCATCAACCTCATTTCTTTACATAAGCAATGCCTTATTTTAATTTTAATACTTTTAAAAAAAAAAAATCATATATGAACAGGTCACTAAAATACAAATTTATTATGAGTCTTGCTTTTTGATAAAAAGAAGAAAATGTTAATGTTAAATTACCTATTATCACTAAGTCTTAACTTCTAATCTGACAAAATAAGAAAAGAATAAAGTTTGGGGGTAACTGTTTCAGTAAAATAACAATGTATTAAAATGTATTAAAATGCAAATATTTGTAGAACTATTGAAATGATAATTTATTGTTTACATATATCCTGCATATTTATGTTTCACACAAATTGAAGTATAGTGCTTGTCAAATTCACATTGTTTCTTGTCATTCACAAATATGGGGAAATTAGATAACCCATTTAGTAACATTTTTGGTGTCATGATGTTAAATATTATGTTCAAAGGAAAAATTGTCCACTGAATAAGGTTTTTTTATATAATAAAAACACATGTGCTCACCATGTTCAGGAACAAAACAAAAACATAAAAATATGACATGAAATAATCATCATTTTACATATTAAATTGTTCACTGTAAAATTAGTTTTAAGAGGAAAATTCGTTCAATAATATTACAAGTCATTGATGGATTTGAGAAGATTCACCAAGCAGTAATCAGCTGATCAGTTGCATGAGTTGGTATTTATAGAATCTTGCCTGATGAATCGTGCTGACAGTTCCTTGGGCCCTTGTTTTTCGTTAACAATATTTCACAATATTTAAGACAATATTTAATTCCCTCTTAATTGGGTTTATAACATTTGTTTCTAGCGTACAAATAAACGAATAACGTATTTACATACACTAAAAAGGTGGGCCTATTTAGTGTTGCGCATTGAGAATGATAGTCACGACGAGACGAATGCAAACAAAGTTATGGGCCGAGTAATCTAAAACCATTAACAAATATCAATTCACATTACTAATTCTCAAAACGTTACTCCCATC